>NC_140225.1:23924980-23987480 GCF_951802725.1 Rutilus rutilus | reverse complement strand
CATTCTTTTCTTTCTGCCTCTCTCCTCCTTTACATGTGAAATGAAAAAGAGAGGGAGGATAAATACAGTGAAGTGATGAAGTCAGAGGGGAAAGTATCAGGTAGTGGTGGCAGATGTGATCATGTGAGTTGCTTTTGGCCGTGCCTTGGTTTATGGGTTTTCTGGGTGATTTGGAGCCCCAGAGGCAGTGCACTGTAGACTGATACTGTATGTGTGGGTCCTCAGAGATGCTGACATTGACCTCAGAATTCCAATCAAGATGAGATTAGCTCCAGATTGTCAGGTTGTTTTCCAAAAATTGTTTTGGCTTCATCCCTTCCATCTCTTCAATTATTCAATGTAACATGCAATTACATGGGACATTGCACATTGTGGTCACAGCAGAAAGACATTCAAATGGCTGAATAAAAACATATACGGTTTGAAAAATATTTTCAGTTATCATTTTGAAAATCTCTACTTTGTAATACAGTTTTGTGTTTTTCCCCTATTTTTTTATAATGCTTGTAGAATACAAGCAGAAGTGATTAATCCAGCATTTTTTATCAAAAGATAATGCATGAATTACTCATTTGTAAAAAGTTTTTGAATTTGTTTGAAAATATCATAAGTGATTTGAAGATTAATGCTGCCATTTGTCTTTTTGTAATATCTTCCACCATATTGACTATCAATTTATTTATGAATTTACTGTCACTGCTGTAATTGATTCCTATTACCTTTCAATTATGTGTAACACCACTGACAGATGAATGTGCCAGCTATGGGTAAATCATTAATATATGTGAAAAAAAAAAATCTGAAATTGTTTATTGAGACTTTATATATAATAAGAAAGAAGGGAAATTATTTAATATAGCACAGTATAGGTTAAATGTATTATTGATATGTTAACCTGATGGAAATGTTACCGCATCTGTAGAATGACCCTAACCTGTTATTTTAATTTCAGTGGTGTGTGTATTTGTGTGCAGGTTGTGCTCTCTCTTTCCGGTTTGACTTTCGCTGTCTGTTGTTTTCTCCTTGTTTTTTAGTTTTTTCACTCTGTGTCGGTTTCTTGTTTTTTTTTTTCTTCCTCTTATGTTCTCGTCTAGTCTGTCTTCTAAGGGGATCAAAAAGGAACACACACACACACACACACTATATGGGTCACATGGGTCACATCTGAGCCCTATACGAGTTGCTGTGTTGTTACACAAGCATATAGCCAGTGTCTGATGTTTGTTTTCTTGTGTTTTTTAATGATATCGCTCTAGCTCACTCCTGTCGGTACCACCATCTTTACCGGCTTCTCAGGAAACAATGGAGCCACGGATATTGATGACGGACCAAACGGACAGATTGAATACGCCATTCAGTACAACCCAAATGACCCGGTATTTCCTCAGATCAAACAGACCTTCTGCAGTTACACTCAAGTTCTTCATTGTAATTAATGATTAATTTAGTGACATTATGCATGAATATTGAACTTTCAAACTGTCATGTTTTATTTAAAATACTGCAATCTCTCTTTTTATCTCTCCGCTTCAGATGTCAAACAGGACCGTGCAGGTTGCTGGGACTCTGTCTGGTAACATTGTTTTGGCAGAGCGGCTGAACTATGAGGAGAGAACTCGCTATCTAATTATAGTCCAGGCCAATGTAAGATTATTAACACATAAAACATTCTTCACTGTAATACAATGATTTCACAGCGATCTTGTACTCTTAATGCATGTAAGAGGATTGTTTCAGGGCAAATACAACTTAAGCTATATTGACATGCTGTTAATTATCAGAGATAATACATTTTAAAATTGTGTTTACAATAATGCACTTACAAAGACTCTTGAAGTCTTTAGGGCAAGGCAGCCCAAAAGCTTAAACACTTCACATGTTATCATGAGACTAGCATGATAAAATATCTTAATAACCGTATATGTAACCGTAACGCTTAGATCCACAGAAGACAAAGATGATTATAAAAGAACATAAGATTTATTATGAACAAGCCAACAAACGAAACAGTGTGCAAGTGCACAGACATCGACCAACAATGAACTGAGAGACCAAAGGAATTTAAATAGTGGTACAAACAAGGTTAATAAGGAGACACAGCTGAACTTAGAGGACTAATATAGTAATATATTGCCGCTGTCAGACAGAAACCTTGTATCTCCAAAAATGCTACTTTTCGGGAAATGGATTAAACACAATAGAGGCGGTGGCGAAGTTGTGAGGTTTTTCTGACAGTTTGAGGAGCCAATGGAGTTACAAGTTATAGTCACAAGCTCTTTTTAAATCTTTTCATAGGTTAAACATTTGCAAAACCCACCGACAGACGCAAAGGGTGACCGATAGTAATGATTTATGAGTAAAAGAAAATTCGTCCAATATTGACAATGTGTAATATGTAACTGGTGAATGCTGTTGGAAATTGTATTTATTTATTTATTTATTGGTTACTTTGGCTTTAGTATAGTTGTTTGAGAGTTTGTGTTTGAAGTTTCAGTTTGCATTTGAGAGTGTTTGACATTGCATTTGAGAGTTTTTCAATTTGCGTTGGTGAGGTTATACTTTTTAATTTGTACTTTCAAGTTTATGTTTGAGAGTTTTGTGTTTGGGAGTTTGAGAGTTGAGAGGAAATAGCACTTGCAAGTTTACAGTGGAGTTTTTGCATTTGTGAGTTTGCGTTTGAGAGTTTTTGAGTTTATTTTTGAGGGTTTGTGAGTTTGAATTTGTGGTTGTGAGTATTGTGCATAAGTTCGCCTGCTTAGAGCTACACTGCCAATAGTACAACTTAAAGGAGAACTCCGGTCAATTTTAACATTGAGCTCATTTTTTTGTACATTTGGAGTGCTGTCAATACAGAGAACAACGACAAAAATCGGTGTTGCCTACACCGTGTTATCCTCTTTGTAACATTTGCACCCTGTTGACTTCAATGGGGCAATGTTTAAACCTGCTTTTAGCCTCTTAATATCCTTGATGTGTCATTACAAGTGCACAGCCAATGTGAGTGATTCCTTCAGAGTGAACGCGGGTGAATCTGACTGCAGTAGATGTGAAAGATAAGAATAAAAATGATGTTATTTAAGCCAGCGCAAATACCTGTATTTACATCCTGTTTTCGGTCATTGGCTGTGCACTTGTAATGACACATCAAGGATATTAAGAGGCTAAAAGCAGGTTTAAACATAAGGAAAAACCAATTCGATCCCTGTAAGGAGTGAGCGATGAGCTGTAAGTTACTTTGGATAAAGATGTCTGCTAAATGAGTACTTACTCCGTAACATTTCCTGTAGATAAAAAAATAACCTTGACTTTTTGGTCAACCGGTGTCTGGCCTGTTAGGTTGCCAGTTTGCACAATGCACTTTTTTAAAATTCCAGGCACCTCCGTATAGCTGTCACTGAATAACCGGCATCCTGATTCACTTCCAAATGCATCCCTTCACCATCACATGAGCTGCATACACAACTAGCTTTAAACCCGTCTAGAACAGCATCTCTGTGAGGTGTCCAGACCCCAGAGGCCATAAGCATGTTTTCATAGAGCCAAATGGCTCAAATAAATGCCTTACATCAGGGCTGCAACAGCTCTCCTTGAAGAAAATCGAATCATTTCAGGATGTGAAAGATGAGGGGATGGGTTTGTTACTGAGTTCTCTCTCAAACACTGAAATCTAATTGGAGGAAAGAAGTAACTTTGATTCTAAATATTTATTTAGACCCTAATACAGCTTGGTGAATTAGATTTTACTACATTTATATTTTGTGATTAATTTACCTATATATTTTATTTATTAATTTGTTGGTCTATAAAGTTTATATTTTATAAGAGGTTCAAAGTGATACAATTGTTGATATACAAATTATATATGTTCATTAATTAAGCTTTAAGTAAAAAAAAAAATGCTTATAGAGCTTATAGCTTATGAAATAGAGTAGATCATTTAAGAATTTATTTATTTTTTTGGGGGGGGGGGGGGATTATTGTCCTTTCACCTATTTTTTTATGCTCTCATTATCCTTTTTGTTGTCTCTCTGTATACAGATCTGTGAACGTTGTATCTGAAGGTCTAGGTATCTATGGTAACATGCCAGCTTTTTTCTTTCTAGGACCGGGCTCCGTTTCCAGGAAGTCGTCGCACAGCAACCACTACTCTAACTCTGGATGTTTCAGATGGAGATGATCTAGGTCCCATGTTCCTCCCGTGTGTTCTGGTCAACAACACACAGGACTGTAACCCCATCACATACCGTGTGGCTATTCCTGAGCTCACTGACTTGGTAAGAACTCACAAAAAACCTCAGGTCTTCAAATGGTCAAAAAGGTCAAAAAGGTCTTCAAATGTTTAACTTTCCCTCCATAACTTAAGGAGGGGTGGGGGTTAAGGTCTGATTTACCAGATCTTAAAAACTTGACCAAGATGGTCTTCAACTTGATCTAGGCCAGCGTTTCCAAACCGGGGTGCCGTCTGGCGAGAGCAGGGTTGTCGTGTAAAAACTCCATCCAACATTTTAAAGTTGGTAAATGTGTAAAAAAAATATAGATTATGTACCATCAATCTCGGATGTCTCTAATAACAACAAATAACACACACAACTTTATAATAAAAATGCAAATCGTAAGTTTTCGGCGTTGATTTGCGGGGGTTGCGCATAATTTCATTCCCAGTGCGTACACATAAAGCCTCTTTTTCGTGGCTTGTTGCTCTTACGGTCAAATACACACGAAAATATTGTCACAACGACACTAGTGTAGGGTATTTTTGAATTTTTTTAAAGGGTGTCGTGCCTGAAAAAAGGTTGGGAAACACTGATCTAGGCCATCTAATGACCATAGTTTCTAGCTGGTCCCAAATGGTTATTTTAAAACTAGAAGCAACGTAAAATCAATGACCGCCTTAAGATAGTTTTGCCTGGATTTTCCAGCAAGGATGTTGTCAGATCCTGCTTTCAGTCACGGGCTATGACTATGATGCTGTATGCAACAGCTGGCATAGCAAGATATAAAACCAGGAAGATGTCTTAACTTGACTGAAACACTTCATCTGTGACCCATTGAGCAGGACAGGGTGACCTGAGGCTATACAGTGGGCAGCCCTGGATAGATGCTATGCTCTCTTAGAGAAAGGCTTTGAGTGCTTGAGAGCAGGGTATGTGCATGAGATTGTGCCTTGAACTATAAAGAAATAAATAAACTATGCACTGTATGCGTATTAATAATTCAGTCTCACACAGCAAGCCTATGCACCACTCACTGACTGTTTGATGTACAATACTATTCAAGAGTTTGGGGAAATTTTGTTATGTTTTTGAAATATTTATCTTATGCTTGTTTGATTAAACATACAGAAACAGTAATATTGTGAAATATTATTACAATTTAAGGGGTCGGTTATGCAAAACCGTTTTCAACTGAGTTTTTCAAATCGCCTCTGTGTAAACTACAAATGTGGATTTGTGAAAACGGTGACGTCATATTACGTGTTCAGGCTATAGGCACGTAAGTTTGTCTTTACAAAGTGACATCACAAACTACTGTCCTGGCTGTCTAACAGCGTTTTTTATCTTTTTCGCGGATCCGTCTGAACAGAGATCGTTTTAAAAGCAAAGGAACATTTTTTTTAGTACATCATTGTCATGTAAACGTAGCCGAAAACAACTGTTTTCTATTTACATATATTTTAAAATGTCATTTATTTATGGCAAAGCTGAATAACTGACATTCTTCAGTGTCACATGATCCTGCAGGAACTCCAGCACTGCGCCCACTGGGCAGTTAACTGGGTCTCTCCACACCAGGAAGTGAGAAGTCTCCACTTCAAGGCATACCGTTTTCTTGTGGATGGAGCTCTGGAGTGGAGAATGGTCTCCACAACCTCAGTTGAGAGACCAGAATTTTATGAGCTGGGTCCCCTCAGAAGGCCCACAGTTTCCACAGTTCTGGGCGGGGGTGAAGGATCGACCCACTCGCCTGAGAGAGTAGGTCCCTCCTGATCTCCAGAGGAGAGCCATCGATTAGAGACACTAGGTCCGCAAACCGTACTCGGGCCGGCCAGAATAGGGGTACTAGCAGTAGACTGCCCCATCCTGGCGAACCCTTTACAGAACTTCTGGGAGCAGAGCAATCGGGGGAAATGCGTACAGACATGACGTCGGCCACGTCTGCACCATAGCGTCCAACCCCAGAGGGGCTGGATGGCTGAGTGAGAACCACAGTGGACAATGTGTGGTCTCTTGGAATTCGAACAGGTCAGCCTTGGCTCGACCGAAGTTCTCCTGCCTGCAGGACCCAGCGAGATATATTTGGTAGACATTTCAAATCTGCCAGAAGATCTACTAAGGATACCAGTTTCTCAAGACTGGCCTCTGTTATATTTCGAACAGCAGGCACAGTGCCCTGAAGCGGCGCACCGGCAGGGAACAACTGGCCTGACCACTCTAGTGCCCTCCTCGGAGGGAGTGAGCTACCCTCGGGTAAAAACTCGTTGGGACCCTCTGCGCCCCGGCATGAAGGCGGGGTTGGCAGACCGGCACCCTGAGGGTACCGAGGGGAGACGGGCACTGTATAATGAGGTGTTAACTGTCTTCCCCACGGAGGGGTGTATTTCGAACAGCAGGCACAGTGCCCTGAAGCAGTGCAATGGCAGGGAACAACTGGCCTGACCGCTCTAGTGCCCTCTTCAGAGGGAGCGAGCAACCCTCGGGTAAAAACTCGCTGGGACCCTCTGCGCCCCGGCATGAAGGCGGGGTGGCAGACCGGCCCCATGAGGGCACCGAGGGGAGACAGGAACCGTATAATGAGGTGGAAACCATCTTCCCCGCGGAGGGGTGTACCCTCAGAAGTCCGACACCACTGGCGTCGGGCTTCTTGGCCTACTTAGAGATAATAACGGTCCTCAGAACCGTTTTACCATAAGTACGGATTTTAGAAAGGGCACAAAGCACTCGGCGCGTGCCCTTAGCATAAGCATGGATTTTAGAAAGGGCACGAAGCATTCAGCGCGTGCCCTTACCATAAACATGGATTTAGAAAGTGCATAGTATTTTATGCAGCTAAAAAGCCAGAAAGATATTTAATTTATCAAATTTAAATGCAGCCAATAACAATCAGAATTACAGGCTGAATAGTCATATTTGAATAGAAAAAGAATCATAGCTTGCAAACACACATTTTAGTTGTGATAATAGGAAAAAGAGAGAAAGGGGAACTCCTTGAGCTCAGTTTCCTCCGCATTATAAATATATTGCGGACCGAGGCAACGCGAGATCCGAGCCGTAGATTCTTTATGTTGACCCATAATCTACGCGCTGCCTCAGCAAGCGTGAGATCCGAGCTGGTTAAGACTCAACAGGGACGGAGCTAAATCTTCAGATAGTGCGTGTGTTTTTCTACACATAGGGAAGTATTTTTATAAATGAAACTGTCAGTCCACACTAACGTGCATGCACAGCCCCCAAACAAATACTTTAACTGCGTATACTCGCTCGTAATGTAGTGAGGGCACGATTCAAAAGGCTGTTTGCTTCACATGAAGTGGCGAGTCTGTTTCGATAACTACAACATTCAGCTCCTCAGAACTGGATAATTGCAGTACCGGTGCCTCATTTGGGGTGGATGTAACCGCAAAGCGTGTTTCCTACCTGAGATGAGACACTGGACCTGGCAGGTGAAGGCAGAGAAAGGGAGAAGCCTGTCTCTAACCTCTCTGCCAGATCCATTTGCGGTTCGCAAGTTTGGGGGGTTCCCCCTCCTCAAAGAGCGATCGGCGGGAGCACAGCGTTCTCAACTGTCTCACAACAATGCTCATATTCAGCCCCATCGAGGGCTGACTGAGTGTGCTGTGCCCAAACGAACAACACACAATACATGGGTATCCCCACCCGTGATGTAGATTGGGTAGGGATAACACACTATTGAAATTTTGTTCGCTCGCCATTATAAAGTTTTATTTATATATACTGTATATATGGGTGAAAACTCCTGCCTAGCAAATTCTAAGACAGACACAAAACACCAGGGACATAGATTCACATAGAGCGCTTGCTGAAGACACAGAAGCTGACGCTGTTTGGTTCAGTTGTGCTTTATATTTTCCTGGTCAAAGACGTCACATGACGTTCTGTCACGCCATTGGACTAGTTTCATATGTGCTTCATGACGCAATCACGACGCAATCATGCAGAGGTGTTCCCACAGCGTTTCGACACAGCTCGAGTTCCCTTGAAAGGGAACAATTATTATCAATGTTGAAAGCAGTTGTGCAGTCTAATATTTTTGTGGAAACCTTGATAAATTTTTACTTGAATAAACAGGAAGTTCAAAAGAACAGTATTTATTTGAAATATAAATCTTTTGTAACATTATAAGTGTCACTTTTGATCTATTTAATTGTGTTAAGTCCCTGCAGAATAAAAGTATTAATGTCATCATTGCTGACCTCAATATGTAAATTGCACATTGAAATGGTATAAAAAATTATACATCAGCGGTTGTAATATAAGCATGTTTGACTGCAGAATGCAGCAATTGACAGTGTATTTTGAGGGGTCAACACTCCAATCATGAACATTTGGTTATCTTCTTGTAATAATCACATCTTGTTCATGGACTCTTGCAGGACATTTTGAAGTCTTCACTGGACATTGTATGGACCTGCTCAGTATTTGTGTCATAGTGTTGTTGATGTTTTCTTGACCCTTTACCAGTTAAATGTCAGTCCTTTCATATTTCCCATCATGCGTTGCTCTACTGACCTGTGCTTGGCTAAAGATGAGGCTCATACAGCAGGGACAGGAAGGGTGAGAAACGAGGGATTTAGATGAGATAAGATGATGAAAGTTAGCTGGTACAGATTGAATGAGATCAGGGACAGGGAGTAGAGAAAAAGCAGGATGAGGCCCTCAGTAAAACCACAGGGTTCATCACTCATCAAAGCCAAGACGTAAAGGTTTGATGAAATCAGAACCCAGTTGAGGTGAGATTGGGTGGGCAGACCTCTGAGGAGATGGGTCGTTCTGGAACCAAACCACATGGAGAAAAAAAAAAAACGGCCAAGGCTGATCTTTGCTAAGGGGGGACTTCTGTAATTTATGCTAAAAATGTTTTCCACTGCAGAAGCTGCGTTCCCAACGGCTGCCAGTTTCTGCACTGAATAAATGTGCTGCAGATTTGCTTCATTTCCAGCAGTTTAACTTTCTCTTTTTGCATTCTGCTTACTGCAGTTCTTGCACTTTTACAGAGACAATCTCTTTTGTTTCTTCGCTTTTCCTGCTGTTCTATGATTATCTCAGAAATTATGAAGGATTAGTGTGTGTGAGGGAATCCATTTTGTTTAGATCATTTTTGTTGGATTTTAGTGCATCTTCTATTCATATCTGTTGATCTGCCGTTACTGTTTGTTTGGAGAAGGATATTAGCACACAACTCCTAGCCTTTCTGCAGTACGCCTGTATGAATACTGAATATGTACATTTTCTGTGCAAAAATACTATGATATAAGTCTTTATTTAATCTGTCAAAAGTTAAGTTAATGAATATTAAAATAAAGCATGGTTTAAAATTCAAACTACAGTACAAAATGTATCTTTTGTTCACCAATGCTGCATTCATTAGATTTTTTTTTTCTTTTCAATAAAAACCACAGTAAAAACATTAGTATTGTGAATTATTATTTATTTAATATTTTTATTGAAAATAACTTCTATTTGAATATGAAAATGTAATTTATTCCTGTGAATTTTCAGCATCATTACGCCAGTCTTCAGTGTCACATGATCCTTCAGAAATCATTCTAATATGATTTGGTGCTCAAGAAACATTTCGTATTATAGTCAATGTTGAAAACAGTTGTGCTGCTTAATATTTTGTGGCAATCGTGAAACTTTTTTTTTTTTTTTTATGATTATGATTAGAAAGTCATGTAAACAGCATGTATTTAAAATATAAATATTGTGCAACATTATAAATATTAAAAAAATTTTTGGTAAATTAAGATATTCTTGCTGAATTAAAAAAACTGATGGTAGTATTTATTTATTTATTTGCGATAATTTATTTCACTCACTAAATTAAACATGCATAATGGGGTGAAGCAATGCAGAATACTATGATTTGAAATTACTATGTTCTGAATGGATGCATTGTGCAACGGTTTTAAAAAGTTTTATGCTACATTGTAGTCACACAAACTCATTACCTTGCATGTTTGCAACTGGCTTGTTATCTTCTCATACATACTGAAAATGCACATGCTACACACAGTATACTTTACACTGCAGGAATTGTAAGAGTAGTATTTTAATAAGTTATTGCGAACATATTCTGTATCAATACATAATGTGTTCTGTTCCAGATACTGTTTTTAAATAAATAAATCAGAAATCAGTGTGTAATGCGCAGTATGCAGTAAGCATTCTGCTAGTGTTCCATTCCGAACTGTTTCTTTCTCACTTCCTTTGGCAGGAATAGTGGTAATTAATGGGGTCACATATTTCACAATTAGAGCTGGGATATGGTTCGAAAGTCTTTTTCCTGTCTCCAGGCACAGATTAATCGGCCTAATGCCTGCTGGAGGGGGGATTATGGGTAGTTTTAAATGTCTCAGGTGGACAAGAATTCTGATTTACAGCGCTCACATATTTAACATTGTGTGCTTGTATTTAGACAGCCATTTTAATGAAGCACCCATCCCAAAGGAGATGCTTCTTATTATCATATCTGCTAGAGGCCATATTTGTCTGCATGAAATGCACTCACAGATTAGTACAGTCAAGTGTCCCAAGAGTTTTGCTTTTAGCCCAGAGGAAAACTCTCCTCAGTGGATGCTCTTTGATAGCTCAAGACCTAATGGAGATCTCAGAATGTTTTATTTATGCATCAGCTTTGTTTGGAGAATTTTTTTGGAGAAATAAAAGTATACAGATGAGATAATTTGTTGACATGCACACAAAAGTATAGAGATACAGGTAACACTTTACAATAAGGTTACATTTATTAACATTAGTTAACTAAAAAATCTTCTTAAGAATTTATGGTAACACTTTAATTTAGGATCAGATTATCACTATGAACTAGTTGCTTATTAGCATGCACATTACTAGGATATTGGCTGTTTATGCCTTATTCTGCATGATCATATTCTACATCCATTAATCCTACCCAATACCTAAACTTAACTTTTTTTTTTTTTTTTTTTTTTATTAGGAGTTTATTGAGGCAAAAGTCGTAGTTAATAGTGAAAATTGGACCCTAATCTAAAGTGTGACCGAATTTATTAATCTTAGATAATGTTCATTTAAAAATGTACTAATACATTATTAAACTGACAATGAACAGTTGTATTTGTATTAACTAATGTTTATGTATAAATACTGCAACAAATGTATTCTCATTGTTACTTAATGTTAGATCATGCATTAACTAACATTAACTAATGGGACCTTATGGTAAAGTGTTACCGGGATATAAAAGCAATATGGATAGCATAGTTCAGATCGTTTGGTTTTTGGTGAAAAATGTGCAACTTTTGCATTCAGTCGAGGCTGAAAAAAATAGAAATAAAAAATTTATTGACATTACATATTGAACTTATTTAGCCAACTTTGATTTCATAGTCAACTATTTCTGTCTCCGTTTTTTCTAGAGTAAAGTGAACCCTCTGAATGTGACTCCTCCCATTCGAGCCATAGACCAGGACAGAAACATCCAGCCGCCCTCGGAAAGACCCGGAATCCTGTACTTCATACTGGTTGGTAGGTACTTCAATGCAGATATTTTGCAAGTGTTGAAAAATAGACACACAAGTCATTCTATAATTTAGATTACATTTCATTTCCATTGATGAGAATGAAATATTTGCCATAGACTAGTTTTTTATCATAATTTAACATTAAATGTGTCAGAGGAGACTGAGTTGTAACTCTTTAGAATACGGTTCCATCTTTAATAAATAACAGGAACAAATGAGTGACGAAATATATTAACATTCTAGTAACTGCTATTAACTAACAAAAAACTACTTCGCTTTACTATTAGCTAATCAGTAACTACTATTTTTCTCATACCTCGCAGAGAACTAGTAAGAACTACTATTACAGGTTCAAAATTAATGTTAATAATTCATAATTAATTCTAAAGTGTAGTAACCGTGTTACAGACGGTCTGTGTGAACATAAGCATGTGCACGCGCATAAGGGGTAATCAAGATGAGGAAGGATAAGGGATGTTTCACTAATTTTACTGAATTAACTATATACTGTTTATTTTATAAAGTTTAAACATATGATATATTTTTACCTTTAAATCACTTGGGTGTCATTGTCACAATGTGCCCAGTCAACTGTTACTTGCATCAGCTATATGTGACATTTTAAATATCTATATTGGTGCTTCCGATATTATTTCAGGGTATAGTTTACAGAATGGAGTTTTACATCTCTTAAAGGTATAGTGGAGGATTTTCTTTTTCCGGGTGGATCATCAAGACTATTGGTCCTCCTAATTGTCAATCATTCTGGTGATATGTTTACGTAAGGCCGTCGTACGTTCTTGCAAGTAAGCATGTATGAGCGATGCCGACAGCAAATTGTAAACAGAGCATGCACGAGGAGAACTGGGCTCGTGCATGCTCTCTCGCACACGTTTAATAGGCGTTCCCTCTCGGGAGCAGGTAGAGTGTTGCGCATGTGCAAGTGGAGAGGGCGGTTCTTTTCTAAAATTCGGAAAAATCCTCCACTATACCTTTAAAACTATTAAAATGATCTTTAAGGTAGATATCTGATTTAAAAAAATTAGCGACCATGCTGAGAATTTTACACAGATACTGTATCTGGAAAAAAATACAATTCTCAGAAGTCTTTTAAAATAATCTATGTACATATGGCAGAATAGATACCAAACACTGAATATTTGAGTCACTTAAAATGTAGACCTTAATCAGTTTATGTAGTGGCATGCAGTTTGTCTGTAACATAGTTGACAAACTCACCAGAGAAAACACCTTTTTTTAAAATGGTGTTCAGAGATTAAGCTTGGCAACTAGCAGATAAGTTGTACTGATAGAATATATCAACTGAAACCAATTGTTGTATTATTGAGAAAGCATAATGTTCTTACACTTTTTCGCTGATGTGAAATGTACTCTAATTAGAATGACATACACAACTGCACTGACTTATGTTTCCATACATTTGAAATAGAATTCATGCATTTTGAAATAGAAACTCAGTTATTTAATACATGTTTAAAGGGTTTAAATGTTACATGTTTTCCCCTCAGAATTAAACATCTGCTGTTGTTGCTGTATTTATAAAGACTCCAGGCTAAAGAAATTGGGATAGGACATAAAATTCCCTTTTATTATGTATTTAATGGCTTAGTAGTAGATAACCCCCCTGTTAAGATAATAACACAAGTTTTGTGTCTCTCTGTACTGCGTTTCAGGTCAGCCTTCTGCATACACAGAATTCTTCTCCCTCAACAGGAGCACAGCTGAGCTGCGTCTGCTGAAGCCTGTGGACAGAGAGCTTTACCAGCGCTTCTCTCTCGTCATTAAGGTCATTATATCATCAGGTTATCGGCTCTAGATGACTGTGAAGATAAGAGGGGTTCATTGAACGCCCTGCTCACTCTTTCCAGAGGCTCTTATATTTGAGCACCAATAAGAGTGTCATCATTTTTACAATATTATTGGCTGAATGTTTTACAACCAGAATAACACCAGGTATTAACTGCAGTACATTTCTGGAAATGTCTTTATATTACAGCAATATCATCAATTGAACACACTTTCTATATGTACACACTATCACTATTGTTTTCTTCAAAAACCTACAGTATGTAGGCAGCAGCATAATAGACTATATAGTTATAAAAAGATAAAAAAAGATTATCACTAGATAAAGCAGCATCATATGTATATATATAGTATATACTTTTAATGGAGATTGCAGTCCCAAGTGAAAAACTTTATACATCATTCAATACCAAAATATATATATATATATATATATATATATATATATATATATATATATATATATATATATATATATATATATATAAAATATACACTGCTAGGTTTGTTTACCTCTCAAAACAATTATTTGAAGGAAAATAAATGTCATTTTATTCAGCAAGGATGCACTAAACTGATCAAAAGTGACATTTATAATGTTACAAAGGATTTACTGTATATTTCGAATTGATGCTGTTCTTTCTGTTAACTTTTTATTCATCAAAGGATTGATGATAAGTAAAGGATAATCCATGGCTAGCTGCGCATTAAATAATTTTAATGCATAACATGGAGGCCAAGAAACACCCGATCATTCAAATCGTTTAATGTACAGCTAGCCGTTGATTATCCCGCTTATACCGTGATCATTTTCCAGCATTGACAAGTTAAAGCTCTTACTGATGTTTGCAGCGCAATATTTGACTAGAAGTGTAAAAAGTACGGTTATGGCGTGTTAGATCTACTGTAGCATTCTGCACGCTTTAAATGGGTCATGAACTGCATTGTTTTATTGTTTCATAATGTTTCCTGGGGTGCACTTATAATGTTAGTATGATTTTTACTTCAAAAATGTTTGATTTTGCCTGATTTTAGACCTCTGATTTGAACGCTCTGTTTGAAGGGGCGTGTATTTTGTGACTTCAGTGTAAACGCCCTCTGCTGTGATTGGCTTACATCTTTGCATATGAAATAAGTACATCAAGTGGAATTCTCTCAAAATCTTTTAGCACGTTTTTACTATTACCGCTCTCAATGTTAACCACTCGTGAAAAGTTATAATTATAGCAATGCAATTAAATCTATGGCATTATATTAAGATCGTGGCATGAAAGGTTGCATTGATTAGCATGGCCGACAGTGTTGGGGAAGTTACTTTTAAAAAGTAGTGTTTGCTCGTTACTCTGTACTTTAAAAAAAAAGTAATCCGTTACTTTACTTAGTTACCCCCTTTGGAAAGTAACTTTTTACGTTACTCGTTACTTTTACGTTACTATTATGTTGCTTGACTTTGGGCAGAACCCAATATCTGTTCCTAAATGTGTAGACATAAAGTTATACTATGGAGGACATAACAGGTATTTCTTTTGTGCTCTTTATTATGAAAAAAAGTCCTTCTCATTGGCGCTGCTGTGTGCGGCAACTTCTCTGTTTTTATTCTCAGCCGGCTCTGCATCATGGGGTAGAGTGCGACACTCCGCGATGAGCAGAGCGCACGCGCCGCTTCTCTCCGCTCCGCTCCGCTCCCCCTATCCACCGAACTTTAAATTTCGGCAATGTCAAGGCAGCCAATAAAACTTCCCTGCTCTCCAACACCGGTGCGAAATGCGTCTTGATAGCCTATGATATAGAAGACAGTTTTCAGACATACGACTCACTCTATCAAGGGAGTAGGAGAAAAAAGAGATTTTGAGAGAAAAAATATATATATTTTGTTTAAAAGTACACATTTCAAGCTTTCTATATATTTCTCAGGTCTGTGAGGCAAGTAGCTTATCTGAGTTTTGGTTCATTTACAGTATGAGGCGAGAGCTCCAGTTCACGCGCAGGTGCCTCCATGTCATGATTATTGCATGCTATATTTACTTCTTATTTATTAAATTCAGGCAATTGGTTGATAAAACATTGATTAAAATTAAGATACAATTAATATAAAACGAAATTCACTTTAAAGAAAGGCTTTCTACAAAACAAACTTAATAAAGTGGTCAAAATCATGTCTGCCCAGTCCATTTGTCTCCCGATATATTGCGCAAAATTATGATCTTACTCATGCTTTTCACTTTTCATATAATCAGCATAGATGACATTTTTTTTTTTTTAAACATAAATATCAAACTAAATCGTTTTCTTTAATTTACTTCTTATTTATTAAATTCAGGCAATTGGTTGATAAAACATCGATTAAAATTAAGATACAATTAATACAAAACGAAATTCACTTTAAAGAAAGGTTTTCTACAAAAACAAACTTAATAAAGTGGTCAAAATCATGTCTGCCCAGTCCATTTTTTTCCCGATATATTGCGCACATTTTATTTAATTTTTTTAATTTTTTTTATTTAAACATAAATATGAAACTAAATCGTTTTCTTTAATGACTAGGATACAACACGTAGGCCTGTAGCTACTATAAAACTTTCAGATAGGCTATTACGAATTGGCTTACCTGTACAATTACACCCGGTAGGTCTGCTGTCATCCTTGACAGTCATTTTGGAGTGCAAGCGTCCTTGACATCAGGGTCTCCAGGGTTGGTAGACTACCATAGTAACAGTTCTCAACAGTTCTCTTCTCTCAAGCGTGCAGCTGTCATGATTCTGTCCTCTAGTCCTCGAGTTCTCTAGTTCTGAGACAGGATCATGGCAGACCCATGTTTGTGTACAACACATGGTCTTTGGTTTGGGCCATGTGCTTGTGTGTCTCGTTACCTTACCCCGCCCCCTTGTTATCCTCGTTTGTCATGATTGTCTAGTTAGCATCACCTGTTCCCCTTATTGGTTCTCCTATTTAGTCTCCTTGTGTTTGCTGTCTTGTGTCGGTTCATTGTGATCTTTACCTCTGTGTGGTCATTGTGAGTTTTCTGTTCCAGAGTATTGTCTAGTTATTGTTAGTTATAGTCTAGTTTAGATTCTTTGTGTTCTGTCTACGTTTTGCTCCCTCGTGGGTTTTGTTTTCCCTGTTTGTTAGTAAATAAACTATTTGTTATACATCCTGTTTGCGTTTGGGTTCATCCGTATTTATCGTGACAGCAGCTGAGAAGG
Source organism: Rutilus rutilus (assembly GCF_951802725.1). Lineage (NCBI taxonomy): Eukaryota > Metazoa > Chordata > Actinopteri > Cypriniformes > Leuciscidae > Rutilus > Rutilus rutilus. The sequence continues at coordinate 23,970,710 of NC_140225.1, read as the reverse complement.
CAGTGTCAAATTTATCCATGGGAAAAGTAACGTTGCGCCGAATTGAAAAAGAAACTACGTTTCGTTACCAAATTTTCAGTAGTAGCGCGTTACACTACTTTTTACCCGAAAAAGTAGTTACGTTACTGTGACGCGTTACTTTGTAAAACGTTACACACAACACTGATGGCCGATCATAGACATGTATGCAGCGATCTCATTATTGTCAACTCGATTTCTGCACACTAACGAAGGCTTTCATTATATAGTAGTATATAGTTTATAGTATTTTTTTTATCAAATAAAATGAGCCTTAGTGAGCATAAGAGACTTCTTACCAACCCCAAACAAACATATGTATTGTAGTGTAGTTCCATCTAATAAAAAAGTGCTATTTTATATATTTTTTTTATGCTTCTTAGAGTATCACATCATTAGCTTAGCACTTTTGTTATCAATCAATCTGTCGGGTCTGCGATGAACACTATTTGAATGCCACAGAGTTTCTGCCTATAGAGCGTTCCAAATCATTTACTTTAGATTCCATTTCAGTTTGGATGCTGCCTTTGTAGGTGGTAGACAGCGAGGAAGCTCTCTTGCTTTTGGAATAGAGCTTTGTATATTTAATTACATTAAACATGCTGTATCTTCTAATTGAATTGAGCTAAGAGAGAGAGACAGAGAGAGAGAGAGAGAGCGCGCAATGAGAGAAATTGAAATGAGGAAGCAAACGCTAGTGTGAAATTATTCTGCTCTGTCATAGATTTGGGTGGAACAACAGTGTAACAGCAGGGGTAATTTAAATGTGTCCTCTGTGAAACGATGCATGACTGTGTTTGCTGTTATGATTTCTTCGTTTCATAATAACAAAGAACGATATGCTATTCTCAGTTCGCTTCAAGCTTACTGAAATTCGAGACCAAATAACAAACAAAACATTGCCGCTGTCAACATTGTCAGATGTGTGTATGTGTGTGTATTTTAAGTGTGTGAAGTGTCTATTGAGTTACAGAACTGCAGTCTTTCATGGCTTCTTAATGAAAGCAGTAATGGATGGGGCTCATAACTGAAATGAAAATATTCCGGGAGCTGTATCCACACACTCCTCGTCAATAAACAAAGACCAATTTTGAGCCTTTTTGGGTCCATGAATTTTGGACCGTATTTTAACGGCTGGACTTCAATTAGAAATGAGTGAAGATGAATTAAAAGCCTTTGATGAATTATATATACAGTATATATATATATTTTTTAAATATATAACTTTTTATTTGGTAGGCTGCACACTTTACAACCATGTCTCTAGCTTAACAACAGTAACCATACTGAAAAAAGCTTTATAAAATATAAAAAGCATTTTTTTATATTGCAAATATATATTTTATGTACATCTATTTACATTTACCATTTCTTTTTTCTTGGACATTGTCCCTTTATACCAATGTTTTGTTGTTTTTTTAGCTTGGTAATGTCGGTTTATTTGAACATGTTATGTGTATACCATGGTATTCTTAGTTTAAAGTGTAGCCATCATCATTGTACCTTAATGTTTATACGGATAAGCAGATAACAACCTTAAGCTTTTCTTTTTAGATAATTTCACCATGACAGTTTAGTTTGTTTGTTTGTGAACAGGCCGAGCAGGATAACGGTCACCCTCTTCCTGCCTATGCCGAACTGCTGATTGAAATTCTGGACGAGAACAACCAGGCACCATATTTTCAGCGGCCCTCGTACCAGGGCTTCATCAGTGAGTCAGCCTCGGTTGGCACCACCATCTCAGGGAGCTCCAACCTCACGGCTCCGCTGGGCATCATAGCACTGGACAATGACATTGAAGAGGTAAGATGTTCTTATGAAAAGAGCCAGGGCATTTTCATAATGAATGCTGCTTCAGTGTCTTGGGAATGCACAGATACATAAAATCACAGATGGTTTCAGTCTCTCCATATGTTTTATATTGTAGCTTCTGTCAGGAGCCACACCAGTAGGTACCAGAGTGATGTGATGTGTTCTCTTTTTCCTTTTCTTTTCTTTCATTCTCTTTTTTTTCTGTTTAGATGTGTGGAATATTTCTATATAAAGATTTATATATATTTTTAGGGCTGTCAAGCGAGTAACATTTTTTAATCTAATTAATTACGTGATTTGATAATTAATTATAATCTAATTAATTACAAATGAATCAAATTTGGCTGGGAAATTACCCCCAAATGATCATTTAAAATTATGATTGTGTTAAATGAGAAAAGTATCAAATAGATATTCCAAAAAGTAGTATTAAAAAATAAGTATTTGATTTGATTCAACAAAGAATTTATTACACAGAAACTTACACAGAAATAGCCTTTTTTTTCTTCTTTTTTTTCAGAAGCTGCATTGAGATAAATTTACAGACCATTTATTGCAGCTCAGAGGTTGCATGAATGCTTGGATATATAATGTCATGAGATTAATGGCTTTTAAATGGGTTTTAAAGACCCCCAAAAATTAAATTCTGTCATCATTTACTTTCAACCCTGTATGACATTCTTTCTTCTGTGAAACATTAAAGTACAGGTGAAACTGGAAAAATTGGAATATCGTGCAAAAGTTAGTGTATTTCAGTAATAATTCAAATTAAAAGGTGAAACTAATATATTTAGTATATGCATGATTATACTTTTCAGAGGGATGACATTTCTGTATTTAAAATCCTTTTTTTTAATTAAATTCAGGTAATCTTCTAATTTTCTGAGATTTTGAATTTGGGGTTTTCGTAAGCTGTAAGCCATAATCATCAAAATTATAACTTTTGCACGATATTCAAATTTTTTGAGTTTCACCTGTAGATGGTTTGAGAAAATGCGCCACATTTGTTTTTTTCATTCAATGGAAGTCAATGGTAACCAAAACAGTTCCAACATTCTTATTTTATATTCCACAAAAGAAAGAAAGCCAAACAGGTTTGAAAGGGTGAGTAAATGATGATAGAATTAAAAATGTTGGTGAACTATCCTCTTAATGTTATTTGTATTAATATGGACCTAAATCGGAAGGCTGCATCCTAGTAAGGCTGCACATCTCGGCCTGTCATAAAGCTCTTTTATTTGAACACATTATTTTTTTCCATTACTAATTAATTAAATTAACTCATTAAATCGACAGCCCTAATATATTATATATTAATTATATTTATAATGGCTTGAGAAATGCAATGTTTTTTTTTCCTTCGTTGCTGTGTTTCCTATTGATAAAGGAAGTTGGACATTATATATTGAATAGTTTGTTTCTTTTTTAGCCAATAGGCTTTCATTTATGTCACAGCTTTAGAGCCATTATTTACTACACTCTATTGCTAGTCAAAATAGGTGGTAATAGGACAGATGACCTCATTCCTAGACAGTATTTCCACAAAGTTTGCATGCAAGATGAGTCATACATTATATATATATATATATATATATATACATATATATATATATAGGGTTATTTAGCTTGTTTATGCAATATGAGGATTGCGTGACTGCATGAGGCTTGTTTGTCGTGCTCATGTTAATGTGTGGTAATGCTGAATCACCTCTCATCTTTGTTTTGTGAAGACAAAAGATCCTCAGTTGAAGATCACCCTGAATGGCTACACCTCCATCTTCACCATCTCACCCACTGGCATCACACGTTACCTCACCCTGTTGAAACCAGTGGACCGAGAGATACAGACGAATTACACTTTAACGGTAAGATACTGTACACACATTTACCAGTCTAAATGAAAACCTCCCATTGGCTTCTGTTTATTTTATATTCGACTGATTATAATTCCTACTAGACTAACCCGAACCAGTGAATCGCTCATTTCACTGCATTTCATCCCAAAATCTAATTTTTGTATAAAGAAAATAAAGCCCATTAAATAATTTTTCTTACAATTAAGGACATTTTCTCTCTTGAATTCTCATCAATTGAAATTGTTCTCAGCAGTGATTCTCACTCCTGTATATCTATATTAGAGTACATTCTTTTTTATTATTATTTAATTATTCATTTTTATGTATTTCTTATTTAAATCGACATAAAAATACATTAATGATAATATATATTTATAACATTTTTTATTATTTTTTTTGGAATGAGAATTTTGGGGCAAATTTACTTTATTATCACGGAAACCTTGGTGCAATGGAACAAATCATAGTGGTCCTAAAATCGGCTTCATGAGTCCCTGTCACTCCTGTTGCTTTTCTCATTGAAAATGAATGACTGGTCACTTTAGTTCTGTCTCTTCAGTGTCCTCTTGAGATTATTTACTGCTCTTCTAAGACATAGTGTGCGTTACAATCTGCCCTGTGGTACTTCTCCGACATGAGGAGCATCTAATTTAGTAACAACAGGGAATGTTCTTACTTTAAGATTAATATTTATGTCTTGAACATCAAGTCTCAGCATGACATCTCTTTGCTGTGATGAGCAAAACAAGCCGATTGAAACGATGCTGTTTGTTCATGTGAAGTGTCTCTTCAGGACTCTGTCCATCGATCAAATCTATTGATCTGAGATTTGGGCTCAAGTGTCTTTGATCTTTCTAGAATCCCTGATCTCAAAGAAGCAGTTAAAAGACAGCTGGATCACACAAGGACAATTTGAGCGCAGTGTTTTGATCATTGTCTAATCTGAGAGGTGGGGTTTGTTTCATGGACAGCTTTGATTTGGGAGTGTCCCATTTGGGGCTCATAAAAGGATGACATTAGGAGTAGGCAAGATGACTAAAGTCTCAATGTTGTAGTTTCAATTTCTCAGTCTGTAATTTTGTAATAATTTTATATCAGGCCATCCACCCATCCACCCACCCACCCACCCATCCATCCACCCATCCATCCACCCATCCATCCATCCACCCATCCATCCATCCATCCATCCATCCATCCACCCATCCATGCACCAGGGTTATTATAGTTTTGCATTTTTCATTAGTTTTTATTTTTATTTCGTTTTGACTTTTTGTTTTCAAATTCAGTTTAGTTTTAATTAGTTTTTAAAGTGGGTTTGCTAGTTTAGTTTAGTTTTTATTTTTGGAAAACGCTTAGTTTTAGTTTAGTTTTTATTAGTTTTAGTGTTAGTTTTAGTCTTTTTTGTAATTTGGGTTATTTGTCAGGGGCAAGATTCAAAAAGGTCGGAAAAAGTATTGTGTAATAATAACTCAACAAAAATATCATACAATTTTAGAAAAAAAAAATTCACACCCCATTGAAATTCTTTAACCTCTTACAAAATCCATAGCCTGACTACGTCAGACTTCTTACTTCCGCTCAATTTCATTTCACTTCTGAACTCAGTCTGAGACAGCCTAATAGCTTTCCGTTTTCCTCCGGCCTGAAAACAGCCGGCCAATCAACGAACAGAGGGCGGGCTGAGAGCCGTGACGTAAACACTGATTGTACCGTGGATGCGTAGATTTACTTCACATAATCTGCAAAAGTCATTCACAGCCATGTTCACTCCGGTATTTCGCTCGATGGTTTTGTTTTCGCATCATACATGTGTTTACAGTGGAAGTTAGATGCAGCTGAGCATGCGCATAACACGCGCCATAACCAAACGTTATGTGATTGGCTTAAGGGAACCAATGATTTTAAGCTTCAGACAAGCGCCTCCCCGCGAGAAAGAAAACGCTTTTCAATAATTTATGCCATGCCAGACTCTGTCTATGAAGCAAAGCGAAGTAGCAGAGTTTGGTATTACCAGGCTACAAAATCCACACGCCATACCAAAAATCTACACATCTTCTATACAGAATTCACACCCTATACAAATACCACAGCTGTACAATTTTCACACCCTATACTAAATTTACCCTATACAGCCAATAGTCATCTGGATTGAAGCAGCAAACATTCAGTGTAAAAGTAAAAAAATGACATAACATTATTTAATATTTGAATCACAGCTTATATAGTGTTTTGACATCTACAACCACAACCAAAAAGTGCATTTTACCTCAAACTTGCGACTAGTTAACTTTCTAAAGAAGGCGCAATCGCTTCTCGGGTCGACATTAACACACTGACAAAATTATATTCAGAATTTAAAATATTTTTATACCACTTTTTAATGTGTGATTGTGTAAAGGTGTTCACGAGATAGACATACCAACCTTTCGCGAACTTGCTTTCAACGTCGAACGAACACTCGTTCTCATGGAGACGCGGTGTGCACGGAGGGGAGGGGCTGTGTGTGTGTGTGTGTGTGTGCGTGCGCGCGCGCATGTGAGAGACGCATGGGGAAAGGAAATGCAGCTGAATGAATACGCTGCGTGTTTTAAATAGCATTAAAAAATGAAAGACCTTGACAAAGACGAAAACTAAGGACATTTACTCTATAATTTTATTTTATTTTAGTTAGTTTTGCCAAACACACATTACAGTTTTAGTTAGTTATCGTTTTTTTGTAATGCCTCGTTTTTATTTTTATTTCAGTTAACGACAATGTTTTTTCCCACCTAGTTTTCGTTTTTCCGTTCGTTTTCGTTAACGATTATAACCTTGCCATGCACCCACCCATCCATCCACCCATCCATGCACCCACCCACCCATCCACCCACCACCCACCCATCCACCCATCCATCCATCCACCCACCCATCCATCCACCCATCCACCCATCCACCCACCCATCCATCCATCCACCCATCCATCCACCCATCCATCCATCCACCCACCCATCCACCCATCCATCCGACCTGTTACATGAATATAACTGAACAGTTTCAGAGTCGGTTTACAGTCGACAAAACCAAACAAATCAAACCTGGTTTTGATCAGATTCAGCAGGTTCACTGCGCTCAAACGTTCTTCTTCAACACAGGCTTTGATCCAGAGTTTATGATTAACTCTATAGTGTTTGCGCCTGAAAGATTGTCTTCTGCAGCGAACTGCCAATGGGAAAACCATTTGTGCGCTGGTCTGAAAACACGGTGTATTCAGGCGCATTGTTGGCGCGTTGCTATTTTGAGGCAACTGAAATGTAACTGAAATAGACTGCGCCACTGACCAACAAAAACCTGGTCTAAAGTCAATGGTGCAGATTTTTTATTTTTGTTATTTAAAGGGCGCATTAGTAATATGAGCCTATATGTGGGTGCACAACACGCATACACTCTGCTTATTACACACACAGGGACGCACAGCAGCACACAAACTAGACAAATATAAAAAATGTAAGGATTACAATGTAAAAGATTATTATTGTGTACATAAAGATATGGTGAAATACGGCTTGTCTTGTAGATTGTCTGCTTTCGCTTTAACCTCGCGCACGACCAGATCCGTCTCCTCTCTGGAGAAGCGTTCAGTCTTTCCACTTGCAAATTCCGCCATGTAAATAGCGAATCCGCCATGGCGCAAGCACAACTTTCTTTTAAAGGGAACGGGAGATGAGACTCTGATTGTTTTTTTTGCACGTTACGCCCAAAACACACCCATTACTCATTATGAGAATAGGGACAACCCTTTTAGACCATGCATTTTTCCCGTCGTTAAACTAGCAAAAGTGGATTCAAACACCCCTAAGTGCACTTGCGCCGTGCACTTTAGACCATGTGCTTAGATCCTTAAAATAGGGCACATTGTGCGTAATGATTACTGAGATGGCACATTCGGACGGGACTAAAATCACTGAGAAGCTCTGGTAATAAATACTTTACCCCACCTCTCCATGTTAAACTAATTCCTTCCGAATAGGGCTTAAGAGATTGTTATGAAAATAAATCATGAATTTAATGCATTTACAAGACAAGAAAAAACAGGAATGTTGTAAAAGGCAGCTGAAATAAAATATCTGACTATTAATGCAAGTTAATCAAATGTATTTGTTTAATTAATAATTTATATTCATGTAAGCATAGAAATTTGAGGGGGAATGACATCCCCCTTGTTGAAAAAAATGACAAAAATATCCCCTCTGTAAAATCACCATCCCCATTAGATTAACAGTGCTGTGCATTATGTAAAACTTATCATGTAAATGAACTTTTCAAATTCTCTATATGATAATTAATTTAAATATAATCACTGCATAATTAAAAATTGTGTGTATATTCTATTAAGGAAATTTGTTTTTAAAGGAACTTTGAGCAGTTTTGAGACTTGAATTGAGGAACCAAAAAATAAGGAAAGAAGGCTACCTATTTATTTTAAGAGAATTGGTTCAATCATGTGATTTTATTTATAGACACCAAATAGCGTGATTATTAGTTCCCAGCATGCTTTGCATATGGCTTGAAAAGGAGAGTAAATATTGAAATTAGGTGTTATTGTATGTGTTTTTAAGGGGAGGAAAACATCTGTTAAAGGGATAGTTCGGCCAAAAATGCTATTTAACCCATGATTTACTCACCCTCAAGCCGTTCGAGATGCATATGTCAATCTTTTTTCAGACGAACACATTTTCAGTTATTTTAGAAAATGTCTTAGATCTTTCAGTGGTTATAGTGTGAAGCTATGGGGTCAACCTCCTCCAAGTCCCAAAATGTGCATGCATCCTTCACAAAAGTAATCCATCCGGCTCCAGGGGGATAAACGAAGGCTTTCTGAGGGTAATCCGTGCGGTTTTGTCGTAAAAATATACATATTTAAAACTTTATAAATGAAAATAACTGGCTTCCGGTAGCGGTCGACGCGCGTTCACGAAGATGGATGCTGGCGTATGACGTAGGACGTAGCATAGGAAGCATCGTGACGTAGAATAACTGTCTTCCAGTAGTGGTCGACGTGCGTTCACGAAGATGGATGCTGGCGTATGACGTAGGACGTAGCGTAGGAAGCGTCGTGACGTAGAACGAACGTGATAGCGCAGCAAGAGAGCAGAGCAAAACAAAACTCTACGTTCGTTCTACGTCACGACGCTTCCTACGCTACGTCCTATGTCATACGCCAGCATCCATCTTCGTGAACGCGCGTCGACCGCTACCGGAAGCCAGTTATTTTCATTTATAAAGTTTTAAATATGTATATTTTTACGACAAAACCGCACGGATTACCCTCAGAAGGCCTTCGTTTATCCCCCTGGAGCCGGATGGATCACATGCACATTTTGGGACTTGGAGGAGGTGGACCCCATAGCTTCACACTATAACCACTGAAAGATCTAAGACATTTTCTAAAATAACTGAAAATGTGTTTGTCTGAAAAAGATTGACATATGCATCTCGAACGGCTTGAGGGTGAGTAAATCATGGGTTAAATATCATTTTTGGCCGAACTATCCCTTTAATGTTTAATGTTCAGTCATGTTTGACATTTGAAAGAGTTTCTGTTTGTCACGATACGGTCAAGAAACATAAACGAGGACTCAACTGCAGCAAAACAAGATAAGACTTTAATTAACAAAACAAGCAAAAAGGTACAAACAAAACTCCCACGTGGGGGAAAACACTAGAACAAAACTTAAACAGATCAAAACACTGGGAACAAAACACAAGAACATTAGACAACGTAACAGCACAAGACTACAGACACAAGGAGACTAAATAGGGAAGCAAACAAAGGATGTAAACGAACACAACAGGTGGGACAAATTAACCAATAACTGCATAACAAGATGGGAGGGGCTAGACAATGAACTCGAGCACATGGCTCAACACAACAAACACCCAAGTGCAAAACAAGACAGGACAAGCTTGTGACATTACCCCCTCCTTACGGAGCGGCTACCAGACGCTCCACTAGGAACGGTAGGGACGGGAGGGACGGGACAGACCGACCAGGAAGGGGAGGGACGGACCAGGGAGGGACGGGAGGGACGGACCAGGGAGGGACGGGAGGGACGGACCAGGGAGGGACTGGAGGGACGGACCAGGACGGGACTGGAGGGACGGACCAGGGCGGGACGGACCAGGGCGGGACTGGAGGGACGGACCAGGGCGGGACTGGAGGGACGGACCAGGGCGGGACTGGAGGGACCGGAGGGACCGGAGGGACGGACCAGGGCGGAACCGGAGAGACGGACCAGGGCGGGACTGGAGGGACGGACCAGGGCGGGACTGGAGGGACCGGAGGGACGGACCAGGGCGGAACCGGAGAGACGGACCAGGGCGGGACTGGAGGGACAGACCAGGGCGGGACAGGGGAAATGGACAGTTCGAGAGGCCAAGGTGGAAATGTCAGTCTATCTGGCAGCCAGGGTGGAGATCCCCCCTCGGGCGGCCAAGGTGGAGACCCTCCCTCGGGCGGCCAAGGCGGAGACAACCCGTCTGGCGGCCATGGCACAGGAACAGATACCGGCTCAGGAATTGGAACAAACACCACCGGCTCCAGCTCAGGCACAGACCCCACCGGCTTCGACTCAGGAACAGACACCGGCTCCGGCTCAGGAACAGACACCGGCTCCGGCTCAGGAACAGACACCGGCTCCGGCTCAGGAACAGACACCGGCTCCGGCTCAGGAACAGACACCGGCTCCGGCTCAGGAACAGACACCGGCTCCGGCTCAGGAACAGACACCGGCTCCGGCTCAGGAACAGACACCGGCTCCGGCTCAGGAACAGACACCGGCTCCGGCTCAGGAACAGACACCGGCTCCGGCTCAGGAACAGACACCGGCTCCGGCTCAGGAACAGACACCGGCTCCGGCTCAGGAACAGACACCGGCTCCGGCTCAGGAACAGACACCGGCTCCGGCTCAGGAACAGACACCGGCTCCGGCTCAGGAACAGACACCGGCTCCGGCTCAGGAACAGACACCGGCTCCGGCTCAGGAACAGACACCGGCTCCGGCTCAGGAACAGACACCGGCTCCGGCTCAGGAACAGACACCGGCTCCGGCTCAGGAACAGACACCGGCTCCGGCTCAGGAACAGACACCGGCTCCGGCTCAGGAACAGACACCGGCTCCGGCTCAGGAACAGACACCGGCTCCGGCTCAGGAACAGACACCGGCTCCGGCTCAGGAACAGACACCGGCTCCGGCTCAGGAACAGACACCGGCTCCGGCTCAGGAACAGACACCGGCTCCGGCTCAGGAACAGACACCGGCTCCGGCTCAGGAACAGACACCGGCTCCGGCTCAGGAACAGACACCGGCTCCGGCTCAGGAACAGACACCGGCTCCGGCTCAGGAACAGACACCGGCTCCGGCTCAGGAACAGACACCGGCTCAGGCACTGGAACCGACACCACCGGCTCGGGCACTGGAACCGGCACCACCGGCTCGGGCACTGGAACCGGCACCACCGGCTCGGGCACTGGAACCGGCACCACCGGCTCGGGCACTGGAACCGGCACCACCGGCTCGGGCACTGGAACCGGCACCACCGGCTCTGACTCAGGCACTGGAACCACCGGCTCGGACACTGGAACTGGCACCACCGGCTCAGACACCACCGACTCAGGCTCAGGAACAGGTACCACCGACTCGGGCACTGGAACTGGCACCACCGGCTCGGGCACTGGAACTAGCACCACCGGCTCGGGCACTGGAACTAGCACCACCGGCTCAGACACCACCGACTCAGGCTCAGGAACAGGTACCACCGACTCTGGCACTGGAACTGGTACCACCGGCTCGGGCACTGGAACTGGCACCACCAGCTCGGGCACTAGAACTAGCACCACCGGCTCGGGCACTGGAACTGGAACTGGCACCACCGGCTCGGGCACTGGAACTGGCACCACCGGCTCAGGAACCGTCTCTGACAGGGCAGACGTGACGTAAACACTCTCTGGCTGGGCAGGCGTGATATAAACCTTCCCGGGAACCTCCAGGACTTTAAACAGCGTCGAAAAATAATCCAACAATGTTTCAGCAGGCGTTCTGTCAGGGGACACAGACTCAGTGGCAGCCATCCTACCCGGCGACACAGACTCGGCAGACGTGACCCGAACAGTCTCTGGCTGGGCAAACGCGGTGTAAACAGTCTCTGGCTGGCCGTGAACAGTTGCAGAGGAAGTCCTTCCTCTCCTCCTGCGTCTTGAAGCCCCCGAACTCTGGACCACCGGCACTGAGATCACTGGAACCATCGGCGTTGGAACCACGGGAACAGGCGATGAAGGACGCTCGGGGCTGAACCTCGCCGGTCCGTGGTCAAAGAATGACCAAACTGGAGAATACTGTCGGTACTCACCTCTCGTATCTCCTCCCCTACATCCTCCACGAGTTCCCCTGAATTTAGCCAGCCTGGTTCCTCTAAACTCCTCTCTGTCCCATGTGGTAGAAGAAAGCCCGCGAGAATCCATGCTGCTGAGTCCTCAAATGGCTGTTACGTTCTGTCACGATACGGTCAAGAAACATAAACGAGGACTCAACTGCAGCAAAACAAGATAAGACTTTAATTAACAAAACAAGCAAAAAGGTACAAACAAAACTCTCACGTGGGGGAAAACACTAGAACAAAACTTAAACAGATCAAAACACTGGGAACAAAACACAAGAACATTAGACAACGTAACAGCACAAGACTACAGACACAAGGAGACTAAATAGGGAAGCAAACAAAGGATGTAAACGAACACAACAGGTGGGACAAATTAACCAATAACTGGATAACAAGATGGGAGGGGCTAGACAATGAACTCGAGCACATGGCTCAACACAACAAACACCCAAGTGCAAAACAAGACAGGACAAGCTTGTGACACTGTTATTTTGAAGTTTTGATTGTTACCATTGTGCAGAAGAGTTGAGCTTATTGTTATCTTGTGGATAGCTGCATGTACTAATACAATGAAGCATGTGGCTTTGTTCATTGAGCAATAGATTTGCTAATGCCAATGTAGTAACAAATATGTTCCTACCTGTACTGTGCACTGTGCAGCATGCTGTCTTTTAATTGTACAATATGACTCAAAGTCAAATACACACAGGTCATTTATGTCCACGTTCAAAATTACAATTTTGAGAGTCAGCTTAAAATAAAAAAAGCACATTTCACTAAATATTAAATTCACTGTATCATAGACTAAATCATTTAAGAGATTTGACATTATTTATTCAGGTAGATTCCATTAAAGAAATAAAGCCTTAAAACCTACTCAAAAATATAATGTTTAACATAATTATATATATATATATATATATATATATATATATATATATATATATATTCATGTAAATCTAAACTCAAACTTACCTAGGTAGCCACTGAAACTGGCTTTGTGAAATAGGCCACTGGCTTTGGCCAGTCATAATTTAGAATTTCAGGGTGGCCAATCAGATTTAACTCATCTGGACACACCCCTGCTCACTGGGAGATCTTGATGATTTAGATCCTAATAATCAGCATTAATCCATTTGAAAGGCTTAACAAAAGTACGCTTATCAGCACTAAACAGAGACCCAATCACATTTAATAGTTTTTTTTATTTTTTTTATTTTTTTTTATAAAGAACAAACAGGCTGAAACAAGCACATTAAAGAAAATTAGCTATATAGTCCTGCAGAGAGACTGACATAATCAAAGTATACTTCACTGCAGTGTGATTTTAAAGGTAAAGTTCATACAAAAATTAACTTCTGTCGTTATTTACTCACTTTCCTGTCATCAAATATTATTATTTTTTTAAGTGTATGATTGACTTTATTCCATGGAATACAAAAGAATATTTTTAGCAGAATGTTTGAGCTGCTCTCATTCTGAAAGTGAATGGTGACCAGGAGCTGTCAAGCTCCAAAAAGTAAAGTAAACGGTGACAGACTTGTCTTTTTGAGTGAACTATTCCTTTTAAAGGTCTGTTTTTTGGAGTACGGGTGAATTGTTCATGCAGTGTGTTCTTTTTGGCTTTGAGTGGTCACATCATTCACACACAACCTGTCTCAGGGGTTCGGCTGGACAGTTGATCGTCTGACAGGCCAAAGTTTGAATTCCCATCACGACTCTCCTGCCTCCTTTTTACTGACAAACACCTTTTCCCCTTCCCCTCATCCTCTGATCCTCCCTCTCTCATTCAGCACAACTGGCTGGACAGAAAAATAGGATCTTAAATATCTTAAATGTCTCAGTTATTACATCTCAAGAGCAAAGACATTAAATGGAGAGCAAATGGACACTGATTCAGAGGAGAAGTGAAATACAAGTGAGACATCCTTTTAGTCACCTGAGCTAAGAAAGAGCAACTTTTGAGGAAGAGTTTTCCTCTGGGGAATTCTAATACGTGTTGTTTTTGTTTTTTTTGTTTTTCAGTGCATGTTTTTAACCTTTCATGTCTATTCAAAATCAATTAGGCCATGCACACAAAGGGGGATCTGGGTAAAAATGCTCTCTAAAAGACAGAAAGAGGGCTGCAATTGTATGAGGCAAACGCTGAAGTGTTTCTCACTATCCAGAGTTTATTAAGCTAGCTAACTTATTGCAAGGGAAATGTGACGTTTTTGATCACTGTGAGATCAGATGACACTGTCTTTCATGCTGTCATGCACTTTAACTTTATTCCGTCTCTTCGATTTCTCTTTATTCTTGTACAGTAATATCCCTTTTGATTGTGCTTGATTGAATATGTGGCAGCGCTGAGATAGAGCATTAATCTGAAGTACTCTCACATCATTTTCAAAGGGATTCTGGAACAGATGGACAGCTGAAGAGCTTATTGTAGAGCTGAACTTACCAGGGTTATTATAGTTAACTAAAACTGAAACCATAAAAAAGTTACTTTGAAAAAAAAACGGGCACAATATGCAATATCTTTGGATTGAAATATCTAAAATACACTTGACCTATGTTAAATATTTTTGTCATATGTCACGCGTCATATCTGTCATGAAAACAGCAATGTAAAATGTCCCAGGCTTTCGGCCCTGCCCTGCTTCATACCACAGTAACGCAAGTAAAACTTTAACATTCTCTGATCCATGAACATGATTTCTGCCTGAGTTCCATCTGATTTCTTTCCATCGGCTGTGGAGGTGAAAACGACCACTCCCACGATTCCACGCTCATTCACAGCGTGACAAATTAAGTTTTAACACTGTTCCTGAACATTATAACCCCAACGTTTGTCTGTGTGTTGCACATTTTACGGAGAACAGCTTCCAGAACCTAAGAGAGTACAATGCAGGCTATACGCACAATAGCTTCTCTTGAAAGACATAGCATTCCCATTTTGTCGGGACAATCTGTTGTTTATGGATCACAACTTGTATGTATGTCTTATTATTTGTAGGTGCATTTCTATTAAAAGTTCCAATTAAATGTTTTATGTAGTAGCTATGATGTAAACGAAGAGCAAAGCTTTGCCTCCGCTAGCCTGCTAACTAACATTACAGTATTAATGTAGTGTTTACTGTAGCTTTTGAAAGCTCTTGCTTTTGTAAGCATTCACCGCTTCTTAGGAAAATTATCCATGATTTTGTGATCGATTACTGTTTGTATTACCATAGTTTTCCGACAAATGTGATTAAATGGTAGATAACATCGTATCTATAATCTATAAGAAAATTACCAAAAAACAAACCACTCTGAAACGTCATGTGAAGTCCATGCTTGAAATCCGTTCTGCACGATTCTCTTGTTTGTTAACATTGTTGGGGTCAAATTCAGGCTTAAATTGGTTTGAAATTGACTCCATCTTTAATTATTTACACCAGAGCTGAACTCGCTATATGAAGTAGCGTAACATTTCCAGAACACGAGCTAAGCGCTGCCAATCACAACACACTGGGCCAGGTCACCAATCACTGCACATTACGTATTGTGGAAGGAGGGGATTCATCAAAACAGGAAATAAATGCCGCGTTCAGACCAGACTGGGGAGAGAGGAGCTGTAATATGTGTAATGTGTAAAAATAATGTGTTTTTAGAACAATCAAGCATGAAAACATATTCTAGTACACCCCAAAATCAAGACTTTGTAAAAGGGCATAATAGGACCCCTTTAAGGTTAAATCCAGCCAGTGGTCAATAACAGAGAGTGTCTGATAACATCACACTTGAGTGGTCAACCTGCCTAGGGTTATTGCAAGTCCACCTGTATTCAGGCCAAACTGCTCTGGAGATCTTGCTGACCTGGAGCTGTTCTCCAACACAGTGTTTCCGTATGCAAAGCTCTCTTGCTCAAACTGAGGAACCGTTGGGCTTTGATCCACATTTACTGCCACGAATCTCTGGGGGAAAAGCTCATGGAAATGCAAGCCGAGGAACAACGGAGTAACCTACGGCTGCTAGCTCAGCACTTTGAGTGCCTTTGAAAGGAGCGCAGTGGGAGACTCTGGACAAATGTTTGCTGTGGCAGTTTTAGCCGATAATAACATTTGTAAGCTGTCCCATAATACTGAGAATTTGTTGTATGAAGTGCTCACATGCTGTGCCATACGCCAGATACAGATTAAACCAAATCAGCAGGTCCATATAAAAGCAATACACAGCACAAAAAAATAAATAAATACATAAATCATTTTCTTGGTTTCCAGAAAATTACAAAAGAGAATTTGTTGTATGGAGTGCTCACATGGTGTTCCATATGTCAGATACAGAGCACGTCTGTATAAAAGCAACACACAGCAGCAAAACAACAACAACAACAACTTTTTCTTGCTTTTAATAAAATTGCAAAAAATACATGATATATCATGAAAATGTATAATTTATTAGAAGTTGTGTCTATATATATATATATCTTCTGCTCACCAAGGCTGCATTTATTTGAAAAAAAACAGTAATATTGTGAAATATTATGACAATTTAAAATGACTGTTTTCTATTTTAATTTATTTTAAACTGTAATTTATTCATGTGATCAAAGCTGAATTTTCAGCATCAGTACTCCAGTGTCACATGATCCTTCAGAAATCATTCTAATATGATGATTTGATGCTCAAGAAACATTTATGATTATTATCAATGTTGAAAACGGTTATTTACATCTTTATCTCATGATGCTATGATGAATAGAAAGTTCAAAAGAACATTTATCTGCAATCTAAAGTTTTTGTAACATTAAACACTACCGTACAAACATTTGGGGTCAGTAAGAAAAAATTTTTGGGGGGGGGGGGGGGGGGGGAAGAAATAAAATAAATCAATACTTTTATTCATCAAGGATGAGTTAAACTGATCAAAAGTTAAAGTAAAGACATTTATAATGTTAGAAAATATTCTATTTTAAATAAATGCTGTTCTTTTGAACTTTCTATTCATCAAAGAATTTTGAAAAAAAAATGTACACAACTGTTTTCAACATTGATAATAATAATGAATGTTTCTTGAGCATCAAATCAGCATATTAGAATGATTTCTGAAGGATATGTGACACTGAAGACTGGAGTAATGATGCTGAAAATTAAGCTTTGATCACAGGAATAAATTACAGTTTAAAATATATTAAAATAGAAAACAGTCATTTTAAATATTAATATATAATATTCACAATATTACTGTTTTTTTATTTTTTATTTTTATTTATTTTTATCAAATAAATGCAGCCTTGGTGAGCAGAAGATACTTATTTTAAAAACATAAAAAAATTGTACTGACCCCAAACTTTTGAACGGTAGTGTATAATTTATATATATATATATATATATATATATACATATATATACATACACATATATATATATAAATTATACACAGCATATATGTGGTCACACTTTAGATTAGAGTCCAAATCTCACTATTAACTAACTATTAACTACAAGCTTTACTTCAATAATCTCCTAATTACTGCTTATTAATAATTAGTAAGGTTTAAGGTAGTTACATTTCGGTATTGGGTAGGATTAGGGATAAATATGGTCATAGAGAATAAGGCATTAATATGTGCTCTATAATTACA
The DNA here is from genome assembly GCF_951802725.1 of Rutilus rutilus. Taxonomy (NCBI): domain Eukaryota; kingdom Metazoa; phylum Chordata; class Actinopteri; order Cypriniformes; family Leuciscidae; genus Rutilus; species Rutilus rutilus. The sequence goes on along the minus strand of NC_140225.1, from coordinate 23,952,998 downwards.
AAAAAATAGCCAATATCCTAGTAATATGCATGCTAATAATCAACTACTTAATAGTGAGAATTGGACTCTAACCTAAAGTGATACCATATTTATTTTATTTATTGCTATTAAAGGTGCATTAAGCAACTTTTCATGTTAAAAATACCCATTTTTCTAACCCATACATGCTTAAACAATTGCCTGATGGGCTGAATGAGCCCTTCTATGATCACTGCGATTGCCTCTATAATCCTGTACAGTAAAATAAATAAGAGGGATTTGGGACGGAATCGACTGGGCGTGACGTCATGCGCGTTCACGCTTACCTGGCTATGTCTGGCAGGTTTGTGTATTCGCCGCCATTATCCGCATCAGCGAAGACAACTCAAGCGACTTTTGCAAAAGTAGAAGATGGATTCAAAGAGACCGGCTTCTAGTTCATCCCAAACCCCAACGCAAACTCCACATAACCGCGTGCACAACTCTGGTTGCAGTTTCGCGTGTCGCCAGAAGGATAGTTGCATAGTTCTGCAAAAACTCAGAGACTTGCGCAATGCACCTTTAAAACTATTTCATTTTTTTTGTTCAAAGCTCGTGGCATCTGATGGTGTTCAACAGAGCAGACCCGTGACGGTGGACATCCTGGTCATCGATGCGAATGACAACACACCCACCTTCACTCAGGTGTCCTACAGTGTGGAGATCTTCACTAATATGCTACCTGGAGAGACCGTCCTGCAGGTGAGGACACAGGACATCAGTAAAACTGAGAAACCTTCACTTTATGAATCACTTATTCATAGCAGGGTGTTTGTTGAGAACTCGTAATGTGATTAGGAGTGTGAAATGAACTCGGGCACAATGTTTGTTTCATTAATAACTTAGGATTCTGGTCAAATTACTGAATGTGATTCAGCAGCCTGGAAAGTCAACGTCTTTTTTTCCCTGATAAAATAAGTACAAAATACATTGAAAAATGAAGCGCAAACAGTCGTTCAGCTAAATGAACATGAAGGAGAGGAGTCAATAAAGCAACCTTTTAAAGAGGAACCGGATTATATGAACTGCAGCTAATGAACTGGAGTGACAAACTGCAGTGAGTCATACTGTGATCTGTTCACATGTTTAACCTTACGGAAGCCCATTCAAATGCAAAAATATAATTTTCCCCCTGAGGTCTCTTGTGGATTGTTACCCTACTAACTTAACCGCATGTTTTAGTTATGTGACAGTGCTTTCAACAGTGTAGCCTTTCCAATAGTCTTAGAGTCAGACTTCACGCGCACGGACCTTTGGCTGAACGTCTGATGCATAAGGTGCACAAAATAGGAAACTTCAGGAGTTTTGTCATCTAATTGGGTGAATTCTCCAGGATTTCCGGGAGACTTTTGTGTCGCGTAAATGCATTAATGTTTCGCCAATCATTATTACATATTTAGGTCTTTAGCGACCCAGATCTATATCTAACACTGATGGATTTTACCTGTCGCGATAATATAAAACTCTCCAGATATTAGAGTAACAATTACAGAATAATAAAATAAAGCATATTTTGTTATCTTTTTGAGCTCGGAAGGGTTCAGTTTGAACAGAAGTTTTATACCATCATCTCTGTTATTGTCAGAGCTCGTTTCCCAGTACATTCAGCATCTGGCTCATATTCGCAATCTCAAACATATTCTCAAAACTATAATTTTTTAACATCTTCAAAATCAATATTTTGATCGCTGACAGCTTCTTCACCAGACACTAATATTTGATTGCGTTCGGTTCTTGCCCTGCAGTAAATTTTGCTGATGATACTTCCTATTCTTTTGTTTTCTGCCTGCGGTAACTATGGGTGAAACGTCACTTCATCATTGTGTATCAGACATTGACACCTTGTGGAATAAATGGAATTCTTCAGTCATCAAATATTCATTTATTGTTGTGCAGAAAAAATATACTTATACTGTTACACACCTCAGGTTGTTAGCGACACTATACACATTTTACAAAAATGAAAGGGAAAACAGGCATTCTTTTATCATTTATATAATTTATTTTGTTATATTGTTTATAATTCATTGATTGAGGAAAACGAAGAATCAATGAGGATTCGTGGATTCGAGGGTACGTGTTTAAGGGTTAACGGTCCGCCTGGAAACAAAGCCTTTTTGACGCCAAAACCCCTCTTTATTGTATCTAACTTTTTCTTAGTACTTGTTCTGTAGCTAAATCAATTTTTTAGCTTCAGCCAAGCTTTTTTAAAGTAGCTTTTCTATAATTAAATTCCTTTAAATTTTTCAGTTTCAGAGTAACTTTCCAAGCACTGATTTGTTCTGATGACCTGTCCATCTGTCTCTCTCATTTTGTCTCTTTCTCTTGCCACAGTTAGTGAGTGACGAATGCATCAGTACATCGGTGCATTGAAGTTCAGTTCACCTACTTGTTTAGTATGATCTATCCACACTATGCTATGCTGATTAATCCTGTTTGTCACTACTACAATTTTTAGGTTGTGTATTTGGTTCTAAAACAAAGTTGACACTCCAGTAAATAACCAAACTCTGTGTGTATAGATCAGGGTTAAACTCTCAAAAGACAAATGACAACTGCATTCATCAGCATTGTGAAAGTGGCTTTTGTAGACATGGTGGGCTGACAAAAAGTGGGACAAAATGATATAAAGTGAACGTAATGTGTGCCTCTCTGTCCCTCAGGCTACGGCATATTCACTCTCTCTCTCTCAATAACAATTCTCTCAGCTTTATTTTTGCACTCTGCTCATGTTCTGCTCCGCCTGTGTTTGTCTCATTCCGTCACGACTGGGTCACAATTCAAAGGGAAATCAGACACATAAAGGCTTGTAGTTTATCTTTAAATAACAAGCTGCCCGGATCCTCCTGAAATGAGGTCACAGGTCACAGCTAGGTCACCCAGGCCATTTGGATGTGTTTTATAAGCCATATTTGCTGCCCTGGATTGTGTGTGTATGTGTGTGTGTGTGCGTTAATTTTTTCCTTACCTCAGCACTCCAAGCAGCTAAAGGCACGCCAGTACGGATCAGTGCTTCTGGAGACTTTTCTCAATAATGAGAGCCGTGAATGGAGGTGGCGCTTTCTTATTAGCAGGACTTTGAATTAATTACCCTTAGGGTGTATTTATTGCCCCGGTGCTTTTAAAGATGATAACGTTCAGAATTAAGTGTTTACATCTAAATGCATGTCTTTGAAACTAATCATACGTGTTTAGTCTTTGATCTTGACCTTTGTGTTTTAGAATTTATCCTGAATAATCATATTATGCTGCTTTTAAATCGTATTAATACAGAGAGTCTAATCTGCATTTTAATAAGGATGGATGGATGGATTTTCTGTTATGGTTGATTTGAAGTAATGAGTGTAGAGTTTAAAGAAAGAAAAAGATCAGCAAGTAGAACTAACACCTCATCTGAGAATACGAGATTATGAGAATACGCCATGGTATCAACCAAGAAAAAAGTACCAGGCTTTTGGCCTTGTACTGTTGTACTACCATGGCTTTTTAACCTTACACCTTGGGAATACCATGGTATTCAATAAAGTACATTCAGACACAATTTTAAACACATTTTGTTTCAAATAAACCTTGATACATTGATATTAAGAAAAAAAACGTTTGTTTGTTTATGTGTGTGCGTGCGTGGAATGTGAATGCCTTGGAAATGTTTAAATGTTATAATATTTCTTAATTATTATTTTTTATTATTATTATTTTTAATTTTAATTTACTAGTAAATTTTCAATTTTCAAATTTTCAATTTTTCAATTTTTCAATTTTTCAATTTTTCAATTTTCAATTTTCAATTTTCAATTTTCAAATTTTCAATTTTCAATTTACTAGTACAAACTTATGGAAGCTTGTTTCCGCCACTGAATAAAAGATATTAAAAAGGTAAAAGCGATTATTATAATTTTTTTAAATCTTACAGTTTTGACATTTTGTCTTAGAATTGCGAGTTTATATCTCACAATTCTGCCTCAAACTCGCAATTCTGACACAATTGCGAGTTTGAGGCAGAATTGTGAGATATAAACTCGCAATTCTAAGACAAAATGTCAAAAAAAAAAAGTCACAATTACCTTTTTTTATTTTTTTGTTCAGTGGCGGAAACAAACTTCCATACAAACTAGTATAAGCTCTATATACTATATTTTTAATTGAATGATCAAACACACAGAATTGACGCAAAGGTATTAAAAAATCTGAGTGCATCAGCATGTTAGAAATAATAATACCATACTGTGTGTGACACCAGGGGCGGATCTAGAAAAATATTTATGGGGTGGCGAGAGGGGGGCAGGAATTTTTGAGGGGTGGCAACATATTGCAGACGTATACTGAATTTAATCACAGTTAAATTGGCCATAACTTGTAATTCATTGCTGCCAATAGGTATGGGTATCGTTAAGGTTTTAACGGTAGGCCTATTACTACTCTTACCGATACTCAGTGGCGCAACCACCCAGTGTCAGAGGGGTATGCAGCAAAAATGAATTGCTCCCCCCCACCCAAAAAAACAACAACAACAACAACAAAAGAAATAAATAACTGTGCCTTGTAATGTGATAGTTAACAGACAGTACAAAATTGTAATTTCATAATATCTGTGAACTATACTTCACAGTGATGAATTCCCTGTTGAGTGTACCTCTGTCCCCTCTAGGGGGGTTCGGGGGCATGCTCCCCCGTAAGAAAATTTTGTGCTTTTTAATGTTGAATTCATCAATCTGGTGCACTTTGAGAGTTCAAAATTAAAAGCTCCAACCCATATTCAGTGTGCAAATTAAACAAAGAAAAATTCAAACCTTTTTTAGTAACAGTAACAGTCTAGATTACACTACTAGCCTACATAATAATAGTTATAATATTAATCCCATGATAGTAATCGCCATATATTGCAAAACAAATGCACTGAAAAATAAAGGAAACTTTCATAATTAGTTTTGTACTAATTTCTATACTTCACATTAAAGATGTGATTGGGCAAGCCCAGTGTCAATCAATAAAAGAACCAATGGGCCGCAGCTACGTGTTTAATTAATAATGTCAAAAAAACCTAACGCTGACTTTTTTTTTGGCCAATGCATAACAACGGCACGAACCCAGCGTCGCCAATTAAGCAAAACAAAACAAAACGAATGTGCCACAGATGTACGAGTTTTATGGGCCTTTAAAAAAAAAAAAACGTCTATTAGATGTATCGGCCCAAAAAGCACGCGACCCACCGGGAATCTAGCCTACATGCGTGGACGTCACACTTTAAATCCTACCTGTTGCCTTTGACCACCCACTTATTTAGAACACAATTAATATTGCTTTATATTTTGAAATGTAAAATAAATATATATAGCAAAAGAAAAAGCAATGCTTTAACAAAACAAATAAAACATGCATGTTATGCAGAAGGGTGCAGGGTTTTCTGTTTTATATTCAGAAGACATAGGACACCAAAAACAAAGTACAAACATATGGTCAAACAAAAAAAGTATACAATTAAACAAATATACAAATTATATACCCAGTGCTTTAATTTCAGTAATGTCTACTGACATTACTGTTCAGGAGTAATATGGGCTAAAAAGACATCTAATAAAGTCAGATTTAAAATAGCACTGCATTCATAGATAGATTAAAGTTATAAAAGCCAAAATTATTCATTCAAGAGCTGCGACTGATTTTCTCTTTGCCTTTTGTTGTTTGATTCACATTAATGGAGCAATCGTCCGCAGGTTTATTAGACTGCTGCCTCTTTAAGACCAAATGCAGATCTAATCATTATTACGCATCATATTTTCTCCCAACTATTAACGCCCATTTAAGACATAAACTGTATTTAAGTGAATAAATTGTTTAAGTGAATCTCCAAGACAGCCATTTTGACATATTTGATCGTTTAGATGTGCACACGAAGCCCAAAATATACGTTACTTCTCGTTGCGCTGTGTTTTGGAGCGCGCGCCGCATTTGGAACAGCGTCTATTGCGTCAATTTTGGTACTTTTAATAGCCTTTTATTATCAAACGCGTCCCGCAGTTTGGCAACAGTATAGACTACATTTTACAACAATCACCGATCATGCAAATTGTGATGTTATGTTTGGGTTTTAGGGAGATGACAGCGCACCGCTGTGAAGGGAAGGAAGTTGCGCTAGACAGAATGCAGCTATACCACAAATATATTATTTTTTATAATCATTGGAAGCCAAAATCTAAATATAAAATAAAATTTGTTTAATATCACAGAAAGTGTAACCATTTAAATGTTTAGTTCTGTCCTCAATAACAAATATAAAATCAGACAGATCACATGCACACACCAGTTAGGCTATGTTTAGACTAATCCTATTGTATTTGTTATTTCCCCAGTTGTAACCTGGTTTCATTGCTGTGATATCTGAGAGGAACTGAAATTAATAGGACTGCTTAGCTAATCAAATGATCGATCTCCTAACTGACACGGTGTGTTGTAACGTAACGGCGACCATCAGTAAACACAAACAATATTTTATATATTTTTTTTTATTATTATTATCTTACAAATCACGAGGGAGCGATTTGACCGCTGATTTTGGCTAACGTAATAGACTCGCCGTTTTTGCTGATGCTGAATCGTCTTTAGCATACAATACATACAAAAGTAACTTTAAGTTAAACGTGTGTTTAAACTACAGCTGGGGAAACTCACTTCACCTTCAGAGGCTCTGGTGCAGCTCAGTCTCTCGAGTCGGGTTGCAGGGCCACCGCACCGCAGCAGACTCGCTGTGTGTGAGCCAGACTGAGCGAACGCCGCTCTGCACGTTTGAATCAGGGACGTTAAGTATTTTCTACTCAAGTGATGATGCGTTTAGGGGCGCCCAGGAAACAAAGGTTTTTACCGTAAATGCCGTCTTATTTTCAGCCGGCCTGGCTGACATCAATGGGGTGGCAGCTGGGGTGGCAAGACCTTTACTAGGGGTGGCAGCTGCCACCCCGTGCCACCCCAGTAGATCCGCCCCTGTGTGACACACAAACAATGAAGAACAGTGGAAAATAAAATAACGTTGTCACAAGTTAAGCTTGGTGACAGGACATGAATTACATGGACTTGATACACATGCACACATCACTATCTGATTGTGCCGGCATTTACCATCTTTTAAGATCAGAATGATGTTGTAATGTGTTTCCCCCATTTGGAATGAATCTGATATACGTTTTGTTTTCTGTTTAACTCAATGATTAATTTTCTTTAATAACTTCACAACCAGGTATAATTGCAATCAGAATTACCTTTTATTTCTTGAAAGAATTACCCCCAAAACTTTGTTTTGGCTGTTGGCCTACTGGTCTCATCCCATGCTGCACCATCAAACAGTCCGTTTGATTCAAACATGTTTTTGTAGCATTAGCATTGCCTAATTGGACTGAACCATTGGTAATTTTGTATGGGGGTGGGGGAATATCTGGTAAACAATTTTTCCCTTTTCATTTCCTTTTTTTTTTGGTTTAGTGTGTTGGTGGTTAAGTACCCATGGGTTTACACAGTGTTATTTGTGAATATGTTTAGTGTTTTATTATTTTTATTTTTTTGGTGTATAATGTGTTGTATGTGTATTCCCTGCTTGTTCATTTGGAATAGGCTGAGGGTGGAGTTAGCCCTTATAAATAGGGAACTATAGAGACTATCAGGCAGTCTTGGTCTGTTTAAGGCTGGAGGTGTGATGCTGTTGCGAATTGGACCGAATTATTTGGTGTAGCCTTTTTGCACATTGTTGCAGTTTTTGTTTTGTCCTGTTTGTACCTTTCAATGTAAATATTATTATTTTTCTCTCATTATAATAAACCACCGTTTGGAGATCCACTGAACCTCTGCCCGCTTGTTCAAATTATTCTCCCTGACCACTGGGCTATCTCTTACAGTTGGTGTCAGAAGTGGGATAACCCTGGTCATAAACAAGCTGGATTATTTTTGCTCATTGAGATGCCACCAAAGCTGAGGGGTCAGCCTGAGGAGGGCAATGAGCAAGATCTGGGACAAGGTGCAAGTGGAGGTTCGTCTGCTGCTGAAGTTACTTCATCTGGAGGAGAAGCAGCCATCACCAGTCTTTCTAAGATGTTCCAGAGCTTTATGGAATATCAGCGAGATCGTGATGACAGGCAAGAGAGAGAAACGGCCCGTCGGGAACAACAATACAAGGTCCTCCAGCATCAGGTCAGCCAGATACAGCTTGACTTTGAACACACCAGGGCTGGTGTGTCTACTTCGGGTAAATCAGCTCGAGTAATGGACCAAGAGCTACGTATGACAAGGCTGGAAGACAACGACGACATTGAGCAGTACCTCACAACCTTTGAACGACTCGCAGAAGTCGTAAAATGGCCAAAGGAGGACTGGGCTATACGCCTTATCCCGCTGTTGACTGGTAAAGCACGGGGTGCTTTTGTCTCTATGGATCCAATATTGACGCAGGATTATAATGCGGTCAAACAGGCAATCTTGTCAAAATATGAAATCAACTCTGAAACCTATAGACTGAGATTCCGAGGGCGTGAGACTCCAGTAGAGGAAACTCCCAGAGAACTTTAAGTACGCCTCAAGGATCTGTTCTGCAAATGGGTAGAGTTTGACAGCTGCGACAAGGAGGACATTATGGAGACTTTGGTGTTAGAGCAATACTTGCGAGTGCTCTACCCGGAAATAAGGACTTGGGTCAAAGAAAGGAATCCCTTCACTGCTAAAGAAGCTGCTACACATGTGGAGGCCTACATTGCAGCACGAAAAGGCCCTGGCAACTATCGATATGCAGGCATGATACATCCTGGCAGGGGTAAGTCTGAAGGAACTGGGGCTGGTTTAAACTCTTATACCACTAGTCCAGCCAAGATCCTGAAGCCCATCCACAATAAGACTTATACTGCTAAGGCCCCACAAGGAGGACAACATTCTGACAGGACCGATGTTGTGTGTTTTAATTGTGGAGAACGTGGTCATACTAGCCCTTTTTGCCCCTTGAAAAAGCCCAAAACCACCAGTCTTTGTTGGGTGCCCCGTCCTAATCATTCCCCCACCCATGCCCACAACCCAGAGCCCACTATAACCGTCTTGCTTAATGGTAAACCACTCACTGCCCTAATAGACACAGGTTGCTCCCGTACGCTGGTACAGTCTCAGTACATCCCTAGAGATATGTGGAATGAGGAGGAAACCGTCTCCATTGTCTGTGTACATGGAGATAGAACAGAGTTACCCACAGCAGATGTATATATTGAAATACACAACCAGCCTTATCTGATGGGTGTGGGGGTAGCCACCAATCTCCCCTTCCCCATTTTGTTGGGTACTGATGTCCCTATTTTGTCAGATCTAGTGCAGAGCAGCACTTGGTGTGGGGTAGTTACAAGGGCCCAAACCCAGCATAAAAGGCAGGAGACAGAGATTAATGTTTTGAATGAGATGCCTTTTTCAACTGCTGACATAGAGGCAGAGCTTAAGCCCACTGATGAAGAGAGGTTAGCGAGGCGTAGGGAGGAGGTGAAGGGACTTATTGACAACGCTGACCATGTTGATCTAGATTTAGGGGAACCTGAACTAACCGAGTCTGATGTAACTATACCCAACAACTTAGCTGAGTTACAAAAGGAAGACCCCTCTCTGGTGGAGTTCTTTAAGCAAACTGAAAAGGGTTGTCTCTTGCATGGCCTGGGAGAAACCTATGTTCTCAAGGCGGGCCTTCTCTATAGGAAGAGTAGGGAGGAAGGAACTCAGTTGGTTGTACCTAAAGCATACAGGAAGGAGGTGCTTGAGCTCGGACATACGATTCCCTGGTCTGGTCATTTAGGTTTCATGAAGACCCTTATGAGAGTTTCTAAGAGGTTTTACTGGCCTAAGATGTATACTGAAGTGAAAGAGTACTGTAAGTCTTGCCCCGAGTGTCAGCTCACAACTAGTTATAAACCTCCCTATGCACCGCTGCACCCATTACCTGTCATTGATATGCCTTTTGAGCGTATTGGAGTAGATGTGATAGGTCCACTAGAAAGGAGCCAGTCAGGGAACAGGTTCATTCTTGTTATCTGTGACTATGCCACTAGGTATCCCGAGGCTTATCCTCTCAGAGAAGTCACTGCTAAGCAGGTAGCAACTGCACTTCTCAGGTTCTTCACTCAAGTAGGCATACCTAAGGAGGTCCTAACAGATCAAGGACCAAATTTCATGAGTCGCACCCTACACCAGGTTTATCAACTCTTAGGAATTAAGAGAGTAAGAACTACCCCTTATCATCCTCAGACAGATGGCTTGGTTGAAAGGTTCAACAAAACTCTAAAAAATATGCTGAAAAAGTTTGTTTCAGAGACTGGAAAAGATTGGGACAAGTGGTTGCCATACCTGTTGTTTGCGTATCGGGAGGTACCCCAAGCATCAACAGGATTCTCTCCCTTTGAACTCCTCTATGCTCACCCAGTCAGAGGTCCTCTTGATGTTTTAAGAGAGTCCTGGGAAGCATCAGCAAAGCCAGGTCAAATAAACATTATTTCTTATGTCCTAAAGATGAGAGAACAGTTGGAGAAAACTACAGCTATGGCTCGAAAAAACCTTCTTCAGAACCAAGCACGTCAAAAGGAATGGTATGATCAAACAGCCAGAACCCGCAGCTTTGAAGAAGGAGATGAGGTGTTGTTACTTCTGCCTACTTCAGAAAACAAGCTACTGGCCAAGTGGCAGGGCCCTTACCGGGTCCAACGGAAGGTAGGCCCAGTCACTTATGAAGTTTACATTCCATCGAGAAGTAAGCCATTGCAGACATTTCATGTTAATCTACTGAAAAGATGGCATGTGCGACCTCCATCCTCTGTTTCTCCAACTAGCACCAGTGAATCAAGCCCAGAGAAAACCTTGTTCATTCGAGCAGTGGAGGACGAAGAGGAGGTAGAGGAACAATACTTCCCTCTTCCTCGCCAATCTGCTCAACTAGATTTGGGCCAACTGTCCGAACATGGGAAAAAGCAATTACTGGACCTGATACCACCGGGTCTATTCAAAGAGACACCTGGTCTGACCAAAATGGTATCACACCACATTACCCTGCACAATGCTAAACCCATTCGCCAACCTGTTTACAGAATACCAGAACGACTCTTGCCTGTCTTTAAAGAGGAGTTAGAATCCATGCAGAATCTGGGGGTCATAGAGCCATCTGCCAGTGAGTGGAGTAGTCCAGTCATCTTGGTGCCCAAGAAGGATGGCAGCCTTCGTTTCTGCTTGGACTTTCGGAAGGTAAACAGTGTCAGTAAATTTGACTCCTATCCCATGCCCAGGGTAGATGATCTTGTGGAACGACTGGGACGAGCTAAGTACATCAGCACCCTAGACCTGTGTAAAGGCTATTGGCAGGTTCCGTTGACCCCAGAGAGTCAGGAAGTGACAGCCTTCCGAACACCATTTGGGCACTTCCATTTCCGGGTATTGCCTTTTGGCATCCATGGGGCACCATCCACCTTTCAACGAATGATGGATCAGCTCCTACGAGGTACAGAAGGATATGGAGCGGCTTATCTAGATGACATTGTCGTCTATAGCAAGTCATGGGAAGAACATCTGCTTCATCTGAAAGATGTTCTAGGGAGGATTAAAAGTGCAGGACTCACCCTTCGCCCTGATAAGTGTTTTTTGGCCAAGCAAGAAACACAATATCTGGGATTCGTTCTGGGTCATGGAATGATTCGGCCTCAAGTCAGCAAAATTGAGGCTATTAAGTCTGCTGGAAGACCACAGACGAAGAAACAAGTGCGGTCCTTCCTTGGACTCAGTGGATGGTATAGACGGTTTATACCAAACTTTTCTGCACAAGCTGCTGCACTGACCAGTCTCACCAAAAAGGACAAACCAAACAAGGTGGTGTGGACTGATGAATGTGAACTTGCCTTTCAGGGCTTAAAAGACACTCTATGCAAGGAGCCAATACTGCAGAGTCCTGATTTTGAACAGGAGTTTACTGTGCAAACCGATGCTTCTGAGCACGGCATTGGAGCCGTTTTGTTACAGGGGCAGTCAGGACAATTAAGACCGGTGGCTTATATTAGTAGGAAGCTCCTTCCCCGTGAGTCTAGGTACTCTACGGTAGAGAAGGAGTGTTTGGCTATTAAATGGGCCCTGGACTCCCTACGTTATTATTTGCTGGGCCGAAAATTTAGACTGGAAACTGATCATCGGGCCCTGTCCTGGTTGGGGCAAATGAGAGACACTAATTCCAGGATTACAAGGTGGTTTTTAGCTATTCAACCATTTGATTTTGAAGTCCTTTATAGATCAGGCACCCAAAACTGTACTGCGGACTATCTTTCACGGACACCTCACGAGGTGTCTGGAGAAGGGGGGGAAAATGTCACAAGTTAAGCTTGGTGACAGGACATGAATTACATGGACTTGATACACATGCACACATCACTATCTGATTGTGCCGGCATTTACCATCTTTTAAGATCAGAATGATGTTGTAATGTGTTTCCCCCATTTGGAATGAATCTGATATACGTTTTGTTTTCTGTTTAACTCAATGATTAATTTTCTTTAATAACTTCACAACCAGGTATAATTGCAATCAGAATTACCTTTTATTTCTTGAAAGAATTACCCCCAAAACTTTGTTTTGGCTGTTGGCCTACTGGTCTCATCCCATGCTGCACCATCAAACAGTCCGTTTGATTCAAACATGTTTTTGTAGCATTAGCATTGCCTAATTGGACTGAACCATTGGTAATTTTGTATGGGGGTGGGGGAATATCTGGTAAACAATTTTTCCCTTTTCATTTCCTTTTTTTTTTGGTTTAGTGTGTTGGTGGTTAAGTACCCATGGGTTTACACAGTGTTATTTGTGAATATGTTTAGTGTTTTATTATTTTTATTTTTTTGGTGTATAATGTGTTGTATGTGTATTCCCTGCTTGTTCATTTGGAATAGGCTGAGGGTGGAGTTAGCCCTTATAAATAGGGAACTATAGAGACTATCAGGCAGTCTTGGTCTGTTTAAGGCTGGAGGTGTGATGCTGTTGCGAATTGGACCGAATTATTTGGTGTAGCCTTTTTGCACATTGTTGCAGTTTTTGTTTTGTCCTGTTTGTACCTTTCAATGTAAATATTATTATTTTTCTCTCATTATAATAAACCACCGTTTGGAGATCCACTGAACCTCTGCCCGCTTGTTCAAATTATTCTCCCTGACCACTGGGCTATCTCTTACAAACGTGGCTTAAATTTCTGATGTCTGTGTTCTGTCAGCCGACGGCTCAGGATGCTGACGCTGGTTTAAACGGTCTCATCACATACGCCATCCTGGCTGGAGATCAGGGCCATTTCATCATCAGCAACCGCACTGGACGGATCACGTTAGCACCAGGGGTCACGCTGACCGTCGGCCGTTCCTACGCACTGACCGTTAGAGCGTCAGACAACGCTCCGGACTCAGAGAGGAGGTCAGATATGACTTCACTGCATCCGTTTGATCTCTCACTGTTTGCTTGTGTCTTTGGTATTTCATTTTCTTTGTTACTCTTCCTTTATGTGCATGTAGGAGCTCCATAACTACGGTCTACATAGAGGTTCTCCCGCCCAACAATCAGAGTCCCCCACGATTTCCCCTACAGACCTACAACCTGGAGATCAGTGAGGCCATGAGAATAGGAGCCATACTGGTAAACCTACAGGTACACACACAGACTTTACTTGGAATGAAAAAATTGCCTATACTGTTTACTGCATACTGCACATTAGCCTATCCACTAAAAACATACTCGGTTACTAACGTAACCTCGGTTCTCTCTAGAGAGAGGAACGAGTACTGCGTAGAATACGCTAGGGGAAAATCCTTTTCCACGAGAATACTGAAGCCAAAAAATTATCCTTTAATTTTGTATTAATGTAAAACGCGTTGCGGCAGCATACAGACATAGGCGAGGCAGCTCGCGCGCCTATTGGCTGGTCTGCTGGCAACTGCTTAAGCCTATCGAGCGAGACCTAGAGTGACGTCAGACCCAATGAGGGCGCTTCGCGTCACGTCACGTCCCGCCGAGACGGGCGTGGCTTAGGTCTATAAATACCGCTCGCAGGCATTATTTCTCTGGTTTTTCATAGTCGAAGCAACCAGAGCGCGTGCAGGCACGGCAGGATACGCAGTACTCGTTCCTCTCTCTAGAGAGAACCGAGGTTACGTTAGTAACCGAGTACGTTCTCTTACGAGAGATACTCTCGTACTGCGTAGAATACGCTAGGGGAACCTACTGTAAAACGCCGTGCGTGCTGGGATCTGATACCATAGACTCAAGGGCGACAGCCCGGAGTTCATACAGTACATAATCACCCAGGGGACTCACAGGGAATCCTGGAAGAGAGGGGGGTTAGCCATTATCTTCCTTATAGCAGCATAGAGCAAGGATTGCAATACTCAATAGCTGCATAACTGACAGCGCCAGTTATGAGATTTTGGCCATACTAGACCGACAGTAGTCTGGCCTGTAGTGCGGGAACCTCTAGGTTGTAAAACCTTATAAATGTAGACGGAGAGGCCCAGCCTGCCGCCATACAAATATCTTGCAAGGCAATCCCACTTGACCATGCCCACGATGAAGCCATGCTTCTCGTGGAGTGCGCTTTGACACCCAGCGGGCACTGCATGCCCTTGGTTGTGTAAGCTAGCGCTATTGCGTCCACTACCCATCTGGATAGGGTCTGTTTCGAAGCGGCTAGTCCCTTAACGAAACAAACGAAACAAAGAGCTGCTCCGTCTGTCTGAAAACAGACGAGCGAGACACATAAGCTCTTAACGCCCTGACTGGGCAAAGGGAGCTTTCGTCCATATTTCCTTCAGTGACCGGCAGGGCAGACAGGGAAATGACCTGTGCTCTGAACGGTGTATTGAGGGATTTAGGAACATAACCGTGCTTAGGTTTGAGTATAACTCTAGAGTCATTCGGCCCAAATTCCATGCACGTCGCGCTTACTGAGAGCGCGTGTAAGTCCCCTATGCGCTTCACTGAAGCGAGAGCCAGAAGAAACGCCGTCTTGAAAGACAGGTGTTTAAGATCAATCTTCTGCAAGGGCTCAAATGGATGACCTTTCATGGCTTCCAGTACCGTAGAAAGGTCCCATATAGGGACTGTGGGAGGTCTGGGAGGATTCAGTCTCTTAGCTCCTCGAAGGAAGCGAATGACTAAATCGTTCCTTCCAATAGACTGGCCGAGCGTGGTCGAAGAGAACACTGCTATGGCCGCTACATAGACTTTGAGCGTGGAAGGGGACCTGCCCTTATCCAACAGCTCCTGTAGGAAGGAGAGAACCTCCGTCACACCGCAATGCAGGGGTGACACACCACGAGCTGTGCACCAGCTAGAGAACACTGACCATTTTGAGGCATAGAGACGTCGCGTAGACGGAGCTCTGGCCTGTGTGATAGTGTTTAACACTCCCTGTGGGAGGTCAGCGGGTACCCGTTGATGGCCCACACATGGAGGGACCACAGCTCTGGGTGAGGATGCCAAATCGAGCCGTTGGCTTGAGAGAGGAGATCCCTCCTCAGAGGCACTGGCCACGGGGCGGTGCTCGCTAACTGCATCACAATTGGGAACCAAGGTTGGCTCATCCAAAGTGGGGCTACAAGCAGCACTGAGCATCCTTCTTCCCTGACCCGTTCTACCACCTGAGTCAGGAGGGAGACGGGGGGAAAAGCGTAGAGAGGACGGCGAGGCCACTCGTGGGTCAGCGCGTCCTTGCTCTTCGAGAAAAATTCTGGACAGTGAGCGTTTTCTTGAGACGCGAACAGGTCTACTTCCGCTCTGCCGAATTTCTTCCACAGCAGCTGGACTGTCTGTGGGTGCAAAGACCATTCTCCTGTCGGAACCTGGTTCCTGGACAGTCTGTCTGGTCCTATATTTAGGAGCCCTGGCACGTGCGCTGCTCTCAGCGAGAGCAGATTGCTGCGGGCCCATATCAGGAGGCGCCTGGTTAGCCTGTACAGAGTCAGGGACCTGAGGCCGCCCTGGCGATTTATGTAGGACACCACTGAGACGTTGTCTGAACGTATTAGCACGTGGTGTCCCTTTATGAGGGGACAAAAGCGCGAGAGCGCTTTGCTCACTGCCAACATTTCGAGGCAGTTGATATGTAAGAGCTTCTCCTGCTTTGACCATTGGCCAAAAAGCGGTCTGCCCTCGAGCAGCGCTCCCCATCCCGAGGTGGATGCGTCCGTGGACACCACCATCACTCTCGAGGAAGTCCCCAGGCTTACACCTGATTGGTACCAGTCTTTTGCCTCCCAAGGTTTCAAAGTTGCAATGCATGCTTGATTGACCTTGACGCGAAGCCGACCGGAGGCCCACGCTGTGCGTGGTACTCTCTTTCTGAGCCAGAACTGCAGTGGGCGCATGCGCAGAAGGCCCAACTGGAGAACTGAAGATGCTGAGGCCATCAGACCGAGCATCCTTTGAAAGGCTTTGAGAGGGACTATCGCGCCGCAGCGGAACGAGCCGGCTGCGCGCCGAATGTCCAGTGTGCGCTGAGATGACAGGCGTGCTGTCATTAGCAGCGAGTTCAGCTCTATTCCCAGAAAAGATATAATCTGTCTGGGGAAAAGCGAGCTCTTTTCCCAGTTCACTGCGAGACCGAGTAAAATGGTCCTGCGCTCTACGAGCTCTGAGTGAGATTGGGCTAGAATCAGCCAGTCGTCCAGATAGTTCAGCACTCGTATGCCCCGTAATCTGAGGGGTGCGAGCGCTGCGTCCATGCACTTCGTAAATGTACGGGGTGCCAGGGACAAGCCGAAAGGCAGGACTGTGTACTGATATGCCTGGCCCTCGAAGGCGAAAGGAAGTATCTGCTGTAAAGCCCCCCTTCGCTTTGAGCTTGAGATAGGGGTTCTATAGCCCCTTTGCTCAACAGTTTCAAAATCTCAGCTCGAAGTAGATGAGCTACTGTCGATTCTACCGTGGTCTCGACGCGCGCCATGAAGCGGCGAGGGCGTCGGCGAAACTGCAGCGAATAGCCTTCTTTTATGATGTTCAGCACCCATCTCGAAACCCCGGGAAGCTTTTACCACGCAGGTGCGCGAGTAGCTAGGGGCTGGATGCGAAGCACGCTCTGATCGGCTCGTGATACAGCGGCTTTTGTGTGCTGTGACATAAGCGTCGCGCTCATGACATCTGAGGCAGGGGGCGCGCTGATAACAGCGTTTATGTTTCATGTCTGTGTGTGGGCGTGGGCGCAGAGCAGCGGGCACATACACCACCTTTACAGCATTGCTCGCGTGAGCAGAGCATATGCATACTGGTCCTGTATTTACAGGGACCGTGAGACATGTGGGAAGTAGCGTTTGTGGGCACTGGGTAGTGGGCACTTTTGCTACATTTGAAGCGCAATCGATCTGAGTCGATTTTATGTGCGCGGGCCCTGTGTGAAGGGCTGTGCTTGTGTGTAGGAATGGGCACTGAGTAGTGGGCATTTTTTCTACACATGAAACACCGTCGGCCGTGGCCGGGACACCAGAAAATACACTCTTTAAGGGATTTATCTGGGTAGCCGTAAAAACGGCTTTTGTGTGCAGGCAAGCGGGTAATGGAACCGGCTTGTTGGCTGCTAAATACGCTGGACCAGTCACATTTCCTGGAACTGGACGAGCGGCAAGCTTTGGTGGAAGTCCGGCCGCAGCGGGACTTGGACACCGTCGCTTTCCTAGGCGTGCTAGGACGATTTCGGGGCCTCTGGCTTCAACGCAATCTTCTGCCGCGGGCCACGCGGGGCGGGGCGGCGGCTGGATGAGCGAGAGCGCGGTCTCGAGCTCTGAGTTTGGCGGCGTTGAGAAGAGGAGGCGGCGGGCGGAGGCTTAGGCTGTGAGCTCTGAGCAGACGGTTTCGCACGGCCTGCTGCAGAACCGGAGCGCTTCGGGAGGAAGTGCTTCATGGCCTGGGTCGCTTTCTGCACCTCAGCGAACCTATCGGCGAAATCTTTGACCGAGGTTCCGAAGAGGCCGGCAGGGGAAAGCGGCGCGTCGAGGAACGCGGTGCGTTCTGACTCAGTCATGTCAGAGAGCGTAAGCCACAGATGTCTCTCAGACACGGTGAGCGAGGCCATGCTCCGTCCAATGGCCTGTGCTGCTGACTTGGTTGCGCGAAGAGCGAAGTCTGTAGCGCTCCTCAAGTCCGGCACGCAGATTGCGTCAGGTCCTCTCTCGTCCAGCTGGCGGAGGAGATCGGCCTGGTATATCTGGAGCGTGGCCATAGTGTGCAACGCTGACGCGGCCTGCCCGGCGGCGGAGAAAGCGCGGCGGAGCAGGGCTGACGTCGTGCGGCAGGCTTTTGAGGGCAGCGCCATCTTAGCACGCCGTCCAGCAGAGGGCGGGCATAAGTGCGCTGCAATAGCCTCTTCGACCGGCGGTAGGGAGTGGTAGCCTCTGTTCTTTGCGTCGTCGACAGCGGAGAACGCCAAAGAGACAGAGGATCGTGTCCTGGCCGAAAAAGGGGAGCCCCAAGACTTAGCGACTTCTTCATGAAGCTCAGGAAGAAAGGGCGCTGGCTTGGATGCAGGTGAAACGCGCTCCCCAGGCAGGAAGTAGCCGTCCAGCCGGTTGTGAGCAGGCTGCTCAGGCGTAATCCACTCGAGGCCGAGGCTCGCCGTGGCCTGAGTGAGCACGCGCATGAGCTCCGCCTCAATGCTCGCTCTCTTTCCCGTAGAAGCACGGGCAGGGGGGGCGGGATCCTCAGAGCTCGCCCAATCCTCACTGCCTGATGCTATGAGAGAGCAGGAATCCCCCTCTCGTAGCAGCGCGTCGATCTCATCAGCGTCATCGACAGAAGCGGCGGCAGACCGCGGCCGCTGTCCGTCCAGAAGTGAAGCTGATGAAACCGGAGAAGCAGGCGGGCGCACCGGCGAGCTTTGACGGCTGAGAGAGGGCTCCGGGATTCGCTGAGCGCGGCGCTTTTTACGGCGCGGCACAACAGCAGGTGTGGGCGCAGTCTCGTTGAACAGTGCCAAGCGAGTCCTCAGAGTCGCTAATGGCAACAGCTCGCAGTGATGGCAGCCGCCATCAGCGAGCGCGAGAGCTGCATGTTCTTGACCCAGGCAGGAAGCGCAGATGACATGGCGGTCCCCGTCGCTGAGTGTGGCTTTGCACGAGCCACAAGCAGGCATCTTGAAAAAGACGCAGCTCTTTTAGATAGTGTGAGTCGCGCCGGCGAACACACACACACAGTGCAATAAAGGATATGGGCGCTGGATAGCGCAGCAGGAAGGCGATGAAGGCGGCGCGGCCAGCAGCTTCGTCGACTCGTCCCGCTGAGGTGCTTCTTCAACAGCGCGGCTTCTTCTCGGATCCAGCGATGTGAGTTGCTTCGCTGAAGGATGAAAAATCAGAGAAATAATGCCTGCGAGCGGTATTTATAGACCTAAGCCACGCCCGTCTCGGCGGGACGTGACGTGACGCGAAGCGCCCTCATTGGGTCTGACGTCACTCTAGGTCTCGCTCGATAGGCTTAAGCAGTTGCCAGCAGACCAGCCAATAGGCGCGCGAGCTGCCTCGCCTATGTCTGTATGCTGCCGCAACGCGTTTTACATTAATACAAAATTAAAGGATAATTTTTTGGCTTCAGTATTCTCGTGGAAAAGGATTTTCCCCTAGCGTATTCTACGCAGTACGAGAGTATCTCTCGTAAGAGAACTGCCTATTTTTTACACATGTCTTGCAAAATGTGTAAATATTAAATAATTCTAGAACTGGAAATATCATGGATATTAATCACATTCGCCGGTCAATTTTTTTACTTCTATAGAAACCATGGAAACACCAAAAAAGGCTTTGATATATTATGTGTGTTTTTAGACAGGTGAGAAACTGTTTGGATAAGTTTATCGACAGAAAAAGAATCACTGTTATATAGCTCAACATGGTTAGTTTTATTGTTTAAATCTCTTGTTTTATTCAAAGCACTTTGAGTGCCTTTGAAAGGAGCGCAGTGGGAGACTCTGGACAAATGTTTGCTGTGGCAGTTTTAGCCGATAACATTTGTAAGCTGTCCCATAATACTGAGAATTTGTTGTATGAAGTGCTCACATACTGTGCCATACATACACCAGATACAGATTAAATCAAATCAGCAGGTCCATATAAAAGCAAAACATGGCAAAAAAAAATAAAAAATATATATTTTTTTTATTTATTTATTGATTTCCAGTAAAACTATAAAAGATAATTTGTTGTATAAAGTGCTCACATGCTGTGCCATACGTCAGATACTGTACAGATTACAACAAATCAGCAGGTCTGTATAAAAGCAAAACACATCATCAAAAAAACCTTGGTTTTAATCAAATAAAATTCTATATTAATACAATTCTATTTATATTTATTTGTAATATTGATAACTTAATTGATATATATATTTATTATACAATTTAAAAATATTTTTGTGTTCACATTCTCTATAAAAGATTTACAAAAATCGTTAACCAGTAATCACAAAGGAAAATGTATGGGTTTATAGATGGTGGAAACCCATGGTCTTACGTTTTTAAGTCCGATCAAATTATGAGCCCCCAAAAAAGATGTTTGCAGATATACTGGAAATGGAAGGTCAAGTTGAGCACACTGCATTGTGGGATGCATAAACCCACGCAGTATGCCCTTTTGTATACTGCACATTTTGATAAATGTAGTAGGTCTTTTGGGTATTCTGTCCATGCAGAAAATTAGCATACTAGACTGTAGTAAGCCATTCTGAACATGGCCACACTTTTTTCATATATCAATACCATAATCTTCTTTGGTTTTAAATTAAGATAATTACATTTTATGTAAAATAATTAAGATATTAAAGTGCCCCGATTATGCTATTTTAAAGGTTCCTTATTTGGTTTAGGAGGTCTCATAAAACAGGTTAATATGCATCCAAGGTAAAAAAAAATTAATAAAAAAAATTTGTTTGAAGATTCAGTCTCTCTAAACCCCTCCTCTCCGTGAGCCTACTGTGCTCTGATTGGTCAGATGGCCCAGTCTGTTGTGATTGATCTACCGCGTACAAACATTAGCCGAGCACATACGCAAATTGTGTTACCGCTTTAGGTATGCAGGTCACGGAAGTGAGACTTGAATTCCTCGCAACTCGTTTGGGCGGATCAGAGACAATTCTTTATTTTGGGAGACAATAACTTAATTTATCGTACACTTTCAACTTTACAACTTTGCAGACCGTTTACATTCACAGACAGCTGTATTACACACTGCATGAAAGGGAATATTCGAAAAAGCATAATAGGGGCACTTTAAGATAATTGATTTATAATTACATTATTTTATGTTTTTTTGACATGTCAAGTGCACTGACAGATGAAGCTGTCACACTTAGAAAACAGCATAATAACTATCAACAGATATCCTGGAAAGTCTAGCAAAGGTCTAAGGTTATACATTTATACGTGTTGTAAAATGTCACAGATTCTACTTGTTCATTATGCCCTTCAAACAGACTTGGCCTTCACATTTAAGTGAATTGTGTATAAGTGTATTGCAATTGATTCTATGTTTCATTGATTGTATGATTCACCTGTAAACTGAGTGTGAATTGGTGTATTTCCACAGGCTACAGACCGTGAGCTGGATCCGATCACCTACAAGATAGATAGCGGTGACCCGCAGCAGGTCTTCAACCTTTCACGAACGTAAGTTTTCAAAACTTATAAGTTAAATAAAATTCATTAAGTGTTTCAATATGAATGTACACACTAGTATCACCTTTAAAAATGTATTCCCACTTAAAATATAACCCACTATATTTAAAAAAATCTCGTAATTACTGTCATTATGACATGGCGTGAGCGCACCTACTGACATACTGCCCTACTGACTAGCCCAACACAGGAAAACTGGCTCAACCAATGGCGTGATTTTAGGGGCGGGACTGTATGGTTCACTGATGGCACATTGACTGTACATCTGTACCTCTCTCTGCATGAGAACCCTTACTGAAGGCATGGAGACAAGACAAACGCAAACAGGGTTACAGTGTGAATGTTTTCTTAGAGTGAGAACGTAATGAGTAATTAAAATGTTTTTTTTTAAATAACAACATGCAATTGGTCCCTTAATGACCTTTAATTAAAACACTTAATACTGTCGTTAGCAGTAACAGGAGAGAGTCATTAGAATCCAGAGAGCAGAAGAGCAGTACTAGAGCTATATAACTTGCCTCATCTTTCTTGTTTCAACTCAGCTGTTCTTTTGTCTGTTCTCCTCATTTTTTTATGCTTTCTTCATTCATTTTTGCTTTGCTTTGCCTCGCCTTATCTGATTCCATCGAATCTGGTTATCTCTTCTAATTATCACTTCTCATCACTTCTCAACATGTCTCATCTTGTCTTCTCTTCTCTTCTCTTCTCTTCTCTTCTCTTCTCTTCTTATTTGATCTTATCTTATCTTGTTTTTGTGCCACACCTCGTCTTTCTCATCTAGTCTCAGTTGATCTCTTCTCTATTTTTCTGCCTCATCTCATCTCATCTCATCTCATCTCATTGATAAAAATAGCTGCAGAGAGGTTTTCTGGGGTGACTGCTTAAATTAAACCTCCCTTCATTGATTTGTCTTACAAAGGAATTTGCCTGTTGAAGAAACAGCAAAGACAGTTGAAGAGTCATTAAAAAAGGATGTTAAAATTTAAAGACTTTGCCGTGAATGCTATGTGCTCGGCAGAAGGTTTGTGATGCCGAAAGAAAAGAGAATCCCGGTCACTGAAGTGTTTTATACGCCTGTTTCACAGGCTTCAGAGGACACGTTCAATATCGCTTTTGTAGGGGTCAACTGAGGAGGAATATAATTCTACACACACACACACACACACACACACACACACGGGCAAGCAGCACAGCAGCCTGCTTCTTCTGCTGTGTGTGACTGCAATGTTAACAGGAACCTATCTGTCCATCCTCATCCACCAACCCACACACACACACACACACACACACAGATGTGAGCGCACTGTTGGATGAAGCCGGTGATTTGCAGAAATCCTATTGGTCTCTGGATGATAATGGCGTCCCTGTGGTTGTGGCTCTGCATGGATGATCACACATACAGTACTGAATTGCACCCGTTGATACCAATGATTATTTACTGTCTGCATTGTTTTAGCACCCGATTCACCAAGGAATTATGCAAATTAGGTCACGACACAAACACACCCAAATATTTTATCCTGAATACAATTTCCATGGCTCAATTTCTGATCTTTCAGTTCTGAGTTGGCGTATGTGTCCTACCTCATCATAATTATGGAAAGATTTACGCCATTAAAGGGATAGTTCACCCAAAATTGTAGATTCTATCATCATTTACTCACCATCATGTCGTTCCAAACCTATATGGGTTTACTTCCTTTTTTTCTACATAATGAAAGTGTAAGGGCTGTAAAACTCCAAAAATGACAAAAGGCACCTTAAAAGTATCATAAGAATAGTCCATAAGATTCAGAGCTCTTCTGAATCCATGCAATAGTTTTGCATGCAGAAAATATGCTGTGCACTGAAAATCATAGCTCTCAGATCTAATTTGTGCTGCTATTTAAATATAATCATAATTGCATAATTTGTTGTTTTCGCTCTCTCTTAATTAATTTTTCTATGCCTCTACCTAACTGTTTGTCTTGATTTTGAAGTGTGGCAATCAATTGAATAGAAAGTTTTAACAAGAGTGTTTTGTGTCTGTTCAGTATAGGTCTTCTGCTGCTGGCCAAACCTCTGGACAGAGAGACCATTGACCAGTATCGGCTGATCGTCACTGCTTCTGACGGCCAGCCAGGAGGGGTGAGACTCCATCCATCTCACAATATCAGCACTGCACCACTTCACATCTTCTCTTTATATCTCTGGTATCATATATTTCCTGATTAATGTTCCTTTTGCTTTAAAATGCCACTATTGTGGTCTTTCAGCACAACCACAAACAAAGCTGGAAAAAAACTTTTTTGTATTCATTATTTTATTCCTTTTGCACAGTCATTACTGTTAAAAAAAACTCCTTAAAGATGTTCTGTAATTAGACTCAGTTCACATTCTGTTTACACATTCACCTTTTTAAAAGAGCATTTACTCGGGCATTATCAGCTTAGCTTCTCTAATGAGCGAACTAAAGCGAACGGGAACGTTGGTGTGCTAAATGACTGCGTGAAGCTCATTTCTCAAGCACAGGCTGATATCTGCAGAGCTGATGAAGAGGGACTTTTGAAGTGAGGAAGTGATGTTAAAAGCACTTCCAGACAGAAGGATGTGCCTTAATCTCTCCCTGTGCAACATAACTGACTTTCATCTGGTCAAACAAGTCCATTAAATCATTTACATTTCAGATCATGGTCATGGAAAGTGCCATGCGGCTTATTAATCACTGTAATTTACCTGACCTCCACCTCTTAAAACGTGATAATGATATCGAATGAAATATTCAGTGCAGCTCACATTCTTGAGATCAAACAGTCTTCAGTTGGGTTCAGCAGATTCGTTTTGCACTAGTCTTCCAGGCGGTGTTTGTGTGTGTGTGTGTGTTTGATGGTGATGAAGCATCTTGACAGAAATGTAAGGACTCTCTTTGCATGTGATCTTATTTAAGCACAAAAAAGCACACTTTTATTGTGCACCTCAACATGTTTTTGCTAAATAACAAACTTCATCTTTCAATACATAATCCCCCCCTTTTTCTTTTGTGAATTAATTTTTCATGCACATCCCACTGGGATTTAAACTCTACATGCTGATCTTGACTGATCGGTTGAATTTATATTCCGCACCGTGTGCTATTAAACTTTTAAGCCCCAGGAACTCAATTTCTTATGATTTGATTACATATCTACAAATGTGTTTCTAGAATAGAGTCAGAAACTAAATGTGTTTTTTTTTTGTTGTTTTTTTTTTAAGGGAAGACATTTTCAATATTTAAAAAGGCAAAAAAAAGACTGACAGACAGCAGAATGGTGAATGTCAGTGAACTCTGTGAAAGGTTCAAGGTCTGACAACAAGCTCACTCTGAATGTTGTGCAAAGACACTTATCTCAACATAATTAATAATTGCATAAATGCTTTTTCATTCTTCTAATTTAGTTTTTATTTATGTTATTGTCAATAGCTCCTTCCAATATTGTTCAGATTTAGTCTTTCTTTCTTTCTTTCTTTCTTTCTTTCTTTCTTTCTTTCTTTCTTTCTTTCTTTCTTTCTTTCTTTCTTTCTTTCTTTCTTTCTTTCTTTCTTTCTTTCTTTCTTTCTTCTTTTTCGTTTTTTCCAAGTTATTTTTTTATTTGGATTTTATTTAACAAAATTCTTTTTTCATTTAATTTTTGTTAAAACTGCCATAATCATGGATCAACATTCTTTGTTGCCATTCAACCATATTGACCCTTTTCACAAACCACGATGACGCGTTTCCACAGTTAAGAACACTGCAAATCTAGTGAAGTTATAAATAATTATTTTTAAAAAATGAATACACATTTATAACATTATATATTGTGTTGTCAGTAAAAGACAAAAAAACGAATGAACGCTCCTGCGAGGGTGTTTCTTATGGAAGCTTGTTTCCACCACAGAATAAAAAATAAAAAAGGTAATTGCGACTTTTTATCTTTATATCTTTTTATAATATATTTCATATATAAACTCGCAATTTTAAGTTAGATATAAAGTTAGAATTGCGTAATGTAAACTCGCAATTAATTACGAGTTATAAAGTCAGAATTACGTGATATAAAGTCAGAATTGCGTGATATTCTTTCTGAGAAAAAAAGTTGCTATTATTTTTAAATGGTTTTATTCCGTCTCGGAAACAAGCTTCCATAGTTTATTATACAATGGCCTGAGAGAGTGATGGTAAATTTGACATCTTTTTCCTCTTCTGACCATCGTAATCAATTTCTCTATATTTTTTTCCCTTTTTTGAAAAGTATAATGAAAATAAAAAATAATAATTTCCTGTCGTCTCCCGTTTACCGCTATAGAAGTCTACCTCACTATAACGACTTCTGCATCTGAGAACCCCGGGGATGTTAAAATGGTCAATTCTTATAAAAGATTTATAACCCTTACTGACCTCTAAAAATCTAATAATTACAGATTGGTACCACTTTTGTTCCAGGACCAACATCGATGCTGATCCTGTAACTTGTCCTCATAAATATTTAATTTATTCCCATCTAATGAATATGTTTTTATTTGTAGACTTCCACTGCCACCGTCAGCATTGTCGTCACAGATGTCAATGACAACGACCCCACCTTTGACCTCACTTTACCCACAAACCTGACAGTGAGGGAGGAAGAGGCCAATGTGTTCGTGGGTCAAGTCAGGGTAAGTACCATGACAAAAGAAATAAAGTATCTTTACTCCGGGTCTTTTTCCACAACATTTCTACCTTTCTAAGGGTCCTGTGAGATTCACACCTGTCACCTCTTCATGCCGCACTGATCTTCAAACAGCACTTTCTATTGTTCCCCAATTAAGACGTGGTAAATTAGAGTCATTAGTCACCTTACAGTCTGTCGCTGATGACTGCTTCTGTTCCACCCTGCCAATCGGTTGAATGTTTAATTAGCATGTTTGATTAATCATGCTTTGGTTGGTTAGAAAGATAATCAATGGAAGATGCGTGAGGCTTTCATTCACAATGCCATGTTGTCATCATGCTTCTCTTTACCGCTCTTTTGTTGCTTGTGATGTCTTGATCACTGAGTTCGGCGTCGATGTGATTGCCAGGAATGAGATGACGCAACATTTCCTTCATGCATGAATAAAACTGCTATTGTGATCATTTAGTGTGTGTTGAGCTCATGTGGTGTGATATATATATATATGAAGAGTTCAGATGCAAAAGCCTCTAAGTGCCATCTGAAAATTTCTTCTAGCATGGTCATTTTTATAAAAGCTCGTATATTTAAGTTCAGTAATTTCACTTAAATGACAATTAATAGGTAATTTTCATTGCCATTTAAAGGGTTAGTTCACCCAAAAATGAAATTCTGTCAGTAATTACTCACCCTCATGTTGTTCCAACCCCGTAAGACCTTCGTTCATCTTCGGAACACAAATTAAGATATTTTTGATTAAATCTGAGTGCTGGATCACTCCTCCATAGGCTTCTAAGACACTATAACTTGCTGGCCCAGAAAATGTATTAAAGACATCGTTAATATAGTCCAAGTGACTCCAGTGGCTCAATCTTAAGTATATAAAGCGACAAGAATACTTTTTGTGCGCAAACACAAACAAAAATAACGACTTTATTCCACTTTTCATTTCCTTCTCTCTGGGCCTCGAGTCTTTTCATGTAGTGTTTAAGCGTAGCGCGTCTGTGTTGTACGTCACACGTAGGCTCACTATTGGGCGACGCTGGTCATGTGTGTGATACGTGGTGATGTGCAACACAGACGCGCTACGCTTAAACACTACATGAAAAGACTCGAGGCCCAGAGAGAAGGAAATGAAAAGTGGAATAAAGTCGTTATTTTTGTTTGTGTTTGCGCACAAAAAGTATTCTTGTCGCTTTATATACTTAAGATTGAGCCACTGGAGTCACTTGGACTATATTAACGATGTCTTTAATGCATTTTCTGGGCCAGCAAGTTATAGTGTCTTAGAAGCCTATGGAGGAGTGATCCAGCACTCAGATTTAATCAAAAATATCTTAATTTGTGTTCCGAAGATGAACGAAGGTCTTACGGGGTTGAAACAACATGAGGGTGAGTAATTACTGACAGAATTTTCATTTTTGGGTGAACAAACCCTTTAAGTGAAATTACTGAGCTTAAATATACAAGCTTGATAAAAATGACCATTCTAGAAGAAATTTTCAGATGGCACTTAGAGGCTTTTGCATCTGAACTCTTCATATATATATATATTTTTTTTTTATAAACTAACTACTCTCTAAAATAGAGTGTTATGGATGCTGTTGCTCAAGCTTGCCAATGAGCTGTTCTCTCTCTTTCCATCCAGCTTTCTTTTCATTTCATCATCCTCTCATCATCGAGACA